>NW_024119832.1:0-34150 GCF_003073215.2 Triticum urartu
GTCCATGGGAAGGTGCTCTGAGGTATTTTGGATGAGGAGATCCTCACCGCTCTTGGCCACCTGCCGGAGTACCCAACATGCTCTAAGGTTGTGTGTTGATATGGTATCCGCTGTACTATGGATTTTACAGGGCCAATTAAGCCATCCCTCCAATACGGTTCCACGCCCTGTAGTGGGCTTTTGCTTCTTTGTAATTGAGTCGAGCAACTTATGAGAGTGCACCCTTTTAGTTCGTACTGGGGGTTTTGTCAGAGCCGGATTATCCCAAAATTGCGTTTGGGTTTTCTAGGCACTTTCCATCGCACAGTCTTTCTGTACTATGGCTGCCAAGTCAGCGAAGTGTGCTATGTCACGGCGACTTATGGCGTTGAGGATTCCCTTGTCTGTGCAATTGTTGCAAAAGAATGAAATTGCGTCTTCCTCGCGACAGTCCTTGACCTTGTTCATTACAAGGAGGAATCTGGCCCAATAGTGATGTACTGTCTCTTGGGGCGCTTGCCTAATGTGGGAAAGATCGTTTGTATCTGGGTGGGTGGGTGGATTTAAATCCAGACCTTGACCCAATCTGTGATCCTGGGGCTGGGGAGTTTCCGATCTTGGAAGTTTGGGCTCCGGGATGTTGCCCCGCGGGTTCGTATGCGGCCTGATTCTGGGTTCAGGGTTAGGGCGGTGTCCTCCCGTGAGTGAGTATCCAGCTCGGAGAGTTCGGGGATCCGGACATAGTTCGTCCTCGGGATAGAGGGAGAATCGCCGTATTGCTCCTCCACCACCGCTATCTGATGGGTGACCGGCGGAGAGTTAATCTCCCTTTGGTCGGGTTTAAGCCCGATCCGATCATAGTCCGTTGTGACTCCTAGAGCGGCGATGCGATCCAAGAGCTCGTTCAAAGAGGAGAGCTCCATTGGATCCATCTGCTCAGCAAATTTCGAGCCGATGTGGAGGCTATTTTCGATGACCCGAGAGGTCATCGTCGGTGCAGCGGCCGAGCGGGCGGTCATGGCAAAGCCGCCTAGTAAGAGAGTTTGGCCTACAACCAGGGCTCCCCCAGAGGTGATGTTGTCCTTGACAACGAGACGAGCCATCCTACTTATGATGACGACACAGTGGAACTCTCAATGAAAGCACCAATGTCGGTGTCAAAACCGACGGAACTTGGGTAGGCGGTCCCGAACTGTGCGTCTAAGGGGGATGGTAACAGGAGGCAGGGGACACGATGTTACCCAGGTTCGGGCCCTCTTGATGGAGGTAATACCCTACATCTTTCTTGATTGTTCTTGATGATATCAGTATTACAAGAGTTGATCTACCACGAGATCGTAGAGGCTAAACCCGATAACAGGAGGCAGGGGACCAAGATATCAAACGGTCATGTGCAAGAGCCGGTGCCGTGATGGCCTTGAGTCATGCTAAGGCATGGGTACCAGAGCTAGACCCGGACGAGGTAGCTACTGGGTATCCAAGTTTGAAGAAAGATGGTACTTCTTTTGATCAGAAGGACTTCGCTGCCTGCATGAAGGAAATACGTCCTGTGGCGACTCTGATTGCTGATGAGATAAATCTATCCAAGTATCAACCGGCTTATGATGCAGAGAATCAAAAGAAACCCACGCCGGCTTATAAAGTGATGGATCTGATTCCTCCAATTCGTAAGCATACTTTCGCCCCTAAAGTTGACCTGTCGAATCTTATTGATGATGAAGCTGAATTCCATGCCTTGCGTGGCATTGATTGGTCATCACCAAACTTCCATACAGTGGAGGAGGACAAAGAACCGAAGAAGGATGATCCAGAAGCTTCAAGTCGCCAAGACCAAGAAGATTGATCCGCTAGGCGGTTCAAATACTTGAACTTTCAAAAACACTTGATCTTTTTGGCTCACTGAGTCATGTAATAGGCTAATAAAACTTCGATCTGTCGTGCCATCGTGCATGTTTTTGCTTTGCACCACACCGTTTGATCCGCCATTTGAAGAGCATATCACTTTATTCTTATGATAACGTCAATTTGTGCAGATGAGATTTTATCATGACCCTGCACACAAGTAAATCACAATTGCCCTGGCGGTTTACCGCGGGCGGGTCATAATACCCAAATTAAACCACCGGGGACAAATAGTCCATAACCAAGGCCGGGATGATCACAACTTTTATATACTATAATATCATACCTATGGTATTTACGTAAACTGCTAGCTTATCAGCTCCATGCAGTTAGAGCTTTTAGAGCCATAACTCTCAGCATAAGATTATTATTCTCTACCGACTTAGAGTCTGCCATCCCGGCGGGTTGCAAAGACCCGAGGATGCTTCAAATATGAGACATAAATAGGGCAGCTTGGCCCGATTTGTAAAAACCATATGGCAAGAGAAAAGAGATTATATAAAGCCAAAAAAATAAGAAAATCAAAAAAAGTTCGAGGCTTTTGCAGGCCGTTGAGCCAAAGTTTCTTCTTCAATGAAACTAGCTTGATGGCCATTGGAAGGTTCGCGCTTTCTGTGAGCCGGCTCTCACATGACCCAATCGACATTTGAACCAGATAAGTGCGGGTCTTATTAAAAGATAGACTTATCAGGAGTACGCGGGGTCGGAGTAGCATCGTGCATCACATGCCGATTTTTACCCAAGTCTCAAAGAAGGCGGCTTATGAGCCTAGATCTACCGTGACTATTTGTAAGCCGTGCTCTCACATGACAAACCGGCATTTTAACCTTAACAAGCTCAGGATCTTTGGTGAATACACCATAAAATATTGATTGTTAAGAGTTCGGCGGGTCAATCAGGATTACCTGATGAAGAAGCAGGTGGTATACATGTAAGATGACCTGGAAAGGTTATGTCCTCTTTGGTGAATACACCTATGTTCGAACAAGATAACCTGGTCAAGAGGTTAGTAATGCTATGTTCTCTTTGGTGAATACACCTATGTTTGAACAGGAAGCACCCAAGTGACATATTTATGAGTTGTGCTCGTCGGGGACCTAGGTTTGAGTTGTGCCGTGCATCCAACTCTCTTTGGTCCCTGTAATTTGTGCGTCAAGCCTCTTAAGTGAACATGTAAGACGATGATAAAGACTCAGCTTCAAAGAAGTGAAACGACAGAGGCCCTAAATTATCAGGGATGCCGGCTTTATTATACTGTTTATAATATATACATCATCAAACTATGTACATCAGGAGAGCCGGTGGCTCAAGTATAGTAGGGCCGAAGATGAGCAATGTTCCACGGCCGACGGGTCTCCTCCTCGGATGTGTGTGAGTCCTTGTGGTCTCGAACGTCGATAAGATAGTATGACCCATTATGCAGATTCTTGCTGACCACAAAAGGTCCTTCCCAAGGTGAGGATAATTTATGCATATCAGTTTGATCCTGGATAAGCCAGAGCACCAAGTCGCCTTCTTGAAAGGTTCTGGTTTTGACTCGACGGCTGTGATAATGACGTAGATCTTGTTGATAAATTGCTGAATGAGCCGCCACGAGATCACGCTCCTCATCTAATAGGTCGAGTGCATTCTGATGTGCTATTTCATTATCATCTTCAACATAAGCTGCCACATGGGGCGAATCATGACGGATGTCACTAGGGAGAACCGCCTCTGCTATATAAACCATGAAGAAAGGTGTGTAACCCGTAGATCTGTTGGGGGTTGTATTGATACTCCATAACACTGAAGGTAACTCCTCTACCCAACAGCCCGGCGTTCTTTGCAAAGGAACCATAAGCCGGGGCTTGATGCCTCGCAGAATATCTTGATTAGCTCGTTCCGCTTGACCATTAGACTAGGGGTGAGCCATGGAGGAAACATCAAGTCGAATATGCTCCCGTTGACAAAATTCTTTCATAGCACCTTTAGATAGATTAGTGCCATTATACGTTATAATGCTGTGGGGAAAACCAAAACGGAAGATCACCTTCTTGACAAATTGAATTGTCGTTGCTGCATCACACTTGCTAACCGGCTCTACTTCAACCCACTTAGTAAACTTGTTAACTGCCACCAAAAGGTGGGTCTTCTTATCTTTGGACCTCTTGAAAAGCCCAACCATATCAAGCCCCCAGGTCGCAAACGACCAAGTAATTGGAATCATCCTTAACTCTCGAGCCAGCACATGAGCTCATCGTGAAAACTTCTAACAACCGTCACATTTGCTAGCCAAATCCTCCGCATCAGCATGAGCCATCAACCAATAAAACCCATGATGAAAAGCCTTGGATACGAGAGATTTAGAGTCGGCATGATGACGACAATCTCCTTCGTGAATCTCTCGCAGAATCTCACAGCCTTCTTCAGGAGAGACGCAACGTTGAGACACCCCTGTGACACTGCGATGGTGAAACTCCCCATTGACAATCGTCATTGACTTAGACCGCCGAGTTATCTGGCTGGCCAAAATCTCATCCTCAGGAAACTCTCCTCAGGTCATGTAAGCCAAATATGGAACTGTCCAATCAGGAATGGCATGAAGAGCTGCCACCAATTGTACTTCAGGGTCAGGAACAGCAAGATCCTCCTTTGTATGTAATTTGACAGAAGGGTTAAGCAGAATATCCAGGAACGTGTTAGGTGACACCGGCTTACGCTGAGACCCTAACCAGCTTAAAGTGTTAGTCGCCTCATTCTTCCTACGATCAATATGCTCAACTTGTTAACCCTTGAAGTGACCCGCAATGGCATCAACTTCTCGATGATAAGCCACCATGAGTGGATCCTTAGAAATCCAAGTGCCAGAAACTTGCTGAGCTACCAGATCTGAGTCGCCGAAGCACCTCACCCGACTTAACTTCATCTCCTTAGCCATCCGAAGACCATGGAGCAAGGCCTCATACTCAGCTGTATTGTTAGTACAAGGGAACATTAACCGGAGAACATAAGAAAATTTATCACCTCGTGGGGAAGTCAAGACAACTCCAGCACCCGAACCTTCCAACTGCCTGGATCCATCAAAGTGAATAGTCCAATATGTGTTATCCGGCTTTTCCTCAGGCGTCTGCAACTCTGTCCAATCATTGATAAAATCTACAAGTGCTTGTGACTTGATGGCCATACGTGGCACATACTTTAAACCATGAGGTCCAAGCTCAATGGCCCACTTGGCTAACCGACCTATGGCTTCTCTATTTTGGATGATATCCCCCAAAGGGGCATAACTAACCACAGTAATGGGATGACCCAGAAAATATTGCTTGATCTTTCGACTTGCCATGAAAACCCCATACACAAGCTTCCGCCAATGCGGATACCTCTGCTTGGACTCAATAAGTACCTCTCTGATGTAGTAAACTGGTCGTTGAACCGGATACTCCTTGCCTGCCTCTTTCCTTTCCACCACAATGGCCACACTGACAGCCCGGTCATTGGCAGCCACATATGACAACAAAGGCTCCTTATCAATCGGGGCAGCAAGAACCGGCGGCTCAGCCAGTTGCTTCTTAAGCACCTCAAATGCCTCATTAGCCGCATCACTCCAGACGAAATCATATGTATTCTTCATCATCTGGTACAGAGGGATAGCCTTTCTAGGTGGCTTATGAACCGGCTCAAGGCCGCTATCCGACCCACCAAGCGTTGGATGTCATTAACACACTTCGGCCTAGCCAGGGAAGTAATGGCCTTGATTTTCTCCGGGTTAGCTTCGATACCTTGGTCTGCAACCAAAAAACCCAAAAGCTTACCCGCCGGTACACCAAAAACACACTTGGCCGGGTTAAGCATCATTTTATAGACCCAGAGATTGTCAAACGTCTCCTTCAAATTATCAATCAGGGTCTCCTTCTTCCTGGATTTCACCACAATGTCATCTGCATAAGCATGAACATTACGCCCGATCTGATTGTGAAGGCAATTTTGTGCACACCGCTGGTAAGTCACTTGGGCACTCTTGAGCCCGAAAGGCATGGACACATAGCATAAGGCTCCAAACGGAGTAATGAAACCTGTCTTCTCCTGATCCTTAACTGCCATCTTGATCTGATGATAACCAGCATAAGCATCAAAAAAACTCAAACGCTCACAAACCGTCGTAGCACCAATGATTTGATCAATATGAGGGAGAGCAAACAGATCAGCTGGACAAGCCTTGTTTAAGTCCATGTAATCCACACACATTCGCCAAGTGACGTTCTTCTTAAGAACCAACACCGGGTTAGCCAACCACTCAGGATGAAAAACTTGAACGATAAACCCGGCCGCCAAGAGACGGGCCACTTCTTCACCAATGGCCTTCCGCCTCTCCTAGTTAAAACGACGAAGGAATTGCTTGACCGGCTTAAACTTCAGATCAATATTAAGAGTATGCTCAGCGAGTTCCCTCGGTACACCCGGCATGTCTGAAGGCTTCCATGCAAAGATGTCCCAGTTCTCACGGATGAACTCTATGAGTGCGCTTTCCTATTTCGGATCCAGATTAGCACTGATGTTGAACTACTTAGATGAGTCGCCAGGAACAAAATCAACCATTTTAGTGTCATCTTCCGACTTAAACTTTAGCAAAGGATCATGCTCTGTGGTTGGCTTTTTCAAGGACGTCATGTCCGCTGGGTCAACATTATCCTTGTAAAATTTCAGCTCCTCCATTCCACAAACATACTCAGCATAAGTAGCATCGCCTTCTTCACACTCCAACGCCACCTTGCGACTCCCATGCACTATGATGGTGCCCTTGTAACCTGGCATCTTAAGCTGCAAGTAAACATAACAAGGCCTCGCCATGAATTTAGCATAAGCCGGCCGCCTGAACAGAGCATGATAAGGGCTCTTGATTTTAACCACTTCGAAGGTTAGGGTCTCAGATCTGGAATCATGCTCATCTCCAAAAACAACCTCCAAAGATATCTTACTCACTGGATATGCCGACTTACCCGGCACCACACCATGAAAAACGGTGTTTGGCGGCTTAAGATTTTTGTCGGCCAGTCCCATGCGACGGAAGGTTTCATAGTAAAGTATATTAATGCTGCTGCCTCCATCCATGAGCACCTTAGTAAATTTATAGCCCCAACCTAAGGCGCCACCACTAGAGCCAGTCGACCCGGATTATCAACCCGGGGCGAGTGATCCTCGCGACTCCATACAATAGGCTGCTCCGACCACCGCAAGTAACGCGGCACCGCTGGCTCAATGGCATTCACTGCCCTCTTACGAAGATTCTGATCCCGCTTACACAAGCTAGTGGTGAAGATGTGGTACTGTCCACTATTCAATTGCTTCGGGTTGCTCTGATAACCAGACTGTTCCTGCTGCTGATTCCCCTGATTATTCTGCTGGTTGTAACCACCTTGATTGCTTTGGCCGCGAAAGCCAGAATTTGAGCCGCTGCCTCCATGACCCGGACCATGAGGGCCAGACCCTGAACCGCCATTCGAACCATGGTTGTGTTGGAAAGACTCCTTGAATTGTCTCATAATGCTGCAATCCTTCGACAGATGGGTAGACGGCTTCTCCTGAGTTCCGTGCTTCAGACATGGCTGATTCATTATCGCTTCAAGGTCAAATTTTGTCCCTTGAGCCGGCCTCCCCTTACGATGCTAGTTATAATTCCGTGCGCCGGTGTTAGCCACAAAATCATCAGCTTTGCACTTACTGTTACTGCCCTGATTGGCCGGGTTGTGTTGTTGTCCCCTCATACCGCTACTCTTCTTTCCCTTTCCCGATCGTTCATCCTCAGAGTCGGGGTCCTTGGTACTATCAGAGTTGGCATACTTGACAAGAGCAGCCATGAGCTCACCCATGTCACTGCAATGACTTTTAAGCCGCCCAAGCTTCTGCTTGAGTGGAAGGAAACGTCAATTTTTCTCCAACATTAAAACCGCTGAGACGATGTTGATATTATCTAAAGAATGTATGATAGTAGAGACCCGGCGCACCCAGCTGGTCGTCAATTCGCCCTCGGCTTGAACACAAGAAACCAAATCCACGATTGACATAGGCTGCTTGCATGTATCTTTGAAATTTTGGATAAATCGGGCCTTCAGCTCTGCCCACAACCCCGACTTTGATAGTAGGTAGCCCTTTCAACCAAGTACGAGCCATCCCTTCCAGCATCATGGTGAAATACTTAGCATATGCAGCCTCACTAACATCCAGCATCTCCATAGCCATCTCATAACTTTCCACCCAAGCCTCGGGGGGGGGGGGGGCGGGTGGTGTAATTAGGCACCTTACGAGGGCCCTTGAAGTCCTTGGGAAAACGCTCATTTCGCAGAGCCGCCGTTAAACACGGCACACCCCAAGCTCTAGAAGCCACACCTACCTCCACTGAAGTTGTCGGGTAAACCGGCTTGTGCTGATGAGCCGCCAGCTCGGCCTCCCGGCGCGCTCTGCCCTGGTCCACCAAATTCTGTGCCTCGGCACCATTGCGCACCGGGTCATGCCCACGAGGTTGGTTACGGCGCTGCTTAGTACTCAAAATTGCTGACGAGTCAATGTGCCTACTGTAGCTCCTTCTTGGACGAGGGGTTGAGTGTACCCGATCACGACTGTAAGAATAAGCCTGCTGCTGTACCAGTACTGTTTGAAGAAGTTCCCCGGCCCTTTGGGTTTCAACTGCTGTCGGAGACTCGCCCTCTACTGGCAAAGCCGCCAATCGCGTAGCTGCAGCAATCATATTGTCCAAAGGGTTAGAATAATGACCCGACGGTGTCACCACGTGCAGAGGTGGGGTGTTATTCACATGCGGGGAACCCGTCACACGCGGCTGAACCAGTGCTCCACCCCCTAGCGCTTCAGTCATCTGGTTTACCATCGGCGGGTTACTGGCCCCCGCTCCAGGCGTGCTGAAGAGGTTTCTCGATTCATAAACCAAGGGAAGACGACTCTGGTGTTTTCTCCTCAAGACTTCGTTTGAAGCGTTCTGATTCAAGGTGAGCCGACATGAATCCGCTGTGCCTGGGCATTTAAAACGGCCCGCTCTATGGTCATCCTAGTGTTTTCCGCTGCCGGCTCTACCTTGGCTTGCGGTATCTCATCATGCAGCTTAGCCACATCCACCTTATGTTGTTCCTGGTTGTCCGGGGTTACCTCCACCTCCATCAGAGTTGCCAGAGCCTCCAACAGTTCTGTTAAAACTTGAGCCGGCGGGCGTGCTGATTCGCCAGTACCTGCTGCCATTGCCGCTGCTGCTCTGGAATTCATAGTCACGGCGGCTGTCGAACCGAGAACCGGCTGGGTGCCAGCCATGAAGATCGCCACCTTGTTCGGCGGCTCATGGGGGTCCGAAATACTGTCACCATCGGAACAGCCCCCAAGCCGCCCGTCTTGTCGTTGATACATGGAGTTGGTCTCGCCTGTGGACGATTCACCATCGGAGTAGATGGCCGTCTCACCGCCAGATACCGAGCCTTCCAATTCATCCCCATGGATAAATCCAACAAAGGCACGCTTCACGGCGGGTTGAACCCGGGCGGGTCGTGCATGCTGAGCCGTCTCGATGATGTCGGTGCAGATGTCCGGCTCAGGGCCCGGTTCGCCGATCTTGCCGATGAAGACGTGGATTCCATCGAAGGGGACCCGGTACCTGTACTCAATTGAGCCGGCCTCGGGGCCCCAGCCCGCGTCATCGATGTAGAGCTTGCCGCGACGACTTTTGGTCATCCGGCCCACAACGTACCCCTTGATCCCTTCAAGCTACCCTTCAAGAACTCAAAACCACCGTGCGCAGCCCCCACGGTGGGCGCCAACTGTCATGGAATTGTCACGGAAGATGTCCTAGTGGAAGGACTTAGTTGTGGAGCCATTGCGACGTAGTTAGCTGAAAGGGGTTAAAATGGGACAAAGGACACGAGGAATTTATACTTCTTCGGCCCCATACGGTGAAGGTAAAAGCCTAATCTAGTTTGAGGTGGTATTGCTAGGGTTTTGATTACCAAGGAGCGAATACTCTTAGCCTGGCTTTCGATCTGTTGTCTCTTACCCTAAGCCGCTGCCGGGTCGTCCCCTTATATACATGGGTTGACGCCCACCGGCTTACAGAGTCCCGGCCGGCTCATACAAACATGTCCGGCCCGATGACTTATCTTACATGCCTTACAATACAAGTCACATATACATGGCGGTTTACACTTACGGGCCTTAAGCTGCCTTTGGGTTTTGGGCCCTTTAACAAGCCTACTACATGAACCGCAATCTTCAACATATTCATGGGCTTGGTTTATGAACCGCCATTGGGATAACCTGACCCCTCCTGGGCGGGTCATATCCAATAATCATATCCCCAACAAGATCCAATCTAAACACCATCACAGAGGGGTTCACCACTTCCATTGGTGCCTCTCTGATGATGCGTGAGTAGTTCTTTGTAGATCTTCGGGTCCGTAGTTAGTAGCTAGATGGCTTCATCTCTCTCTCTTGATCCTCAATACAATGGTCTCTTGGAGATCCATATGATGTAACTCTTTTGCGGTGTGTTTGTTGGGATCGATGAACTTCGAGTTTATGATCAGATCTATGTTTTTATATCCATGAAAGTTTTTGAGTTTCTTTGATCTCTTTTATGCATGATCTCTTATAGCCTCATATTTCTTCTCCAATATTTGGGTTTTTTCTGGCCAACTCGATCTATTTATCTTGCAATGGGAAGAGGTGCCCGGTAGTGGGTTCGATCTTACGGTGCTTGATCCCAGTGACAGAAAGGGAACCGGCACGTATGTATCGTTGCTACTAAGGATAAAAAGACGAGATCTATATCTACCACCATATAGATAAAATGGATCTTATCTACATCATGTCATCATTCTTATTGCATTACTCCATTTTCCATGAACTTAATACACTAGATGCATGCTGGATAGCGGTCGATGTGTGGAGTAATAGTAGTAGATGCAGGCAGGAGTCGGTCTACTAATCTAGGACGCGATGCCTATGTAATGATCATTGCCTAGATATCGTCATAATTATTTGAAGTTCTATCAATTGCCCAACAGTAATTTGTTTACCCACCGTTTGCTATTTTTGTCGAGAGAAGCCACTAGTGAAACCTACAGCCCCCGGGTCTTATTTCTCATATATTTGCCTTTGCGATCTACTTCTTCCTTGCTTTTATTTTCAGATCTATTAAACCAAGAATACAAAAATACTTTGTCACAATTTATTTTATTTGAGATCTATTTATCCAATCTATTACAACCTTTTTACTGTCACGCACCAATTTCGGCGCCGTTACCCGAAAGGGATTGACAACCCCTTTAACATGTCGGGTTGCGAGGTGTTGTTGTTTGTGAGCAGGGGCTGTTTACATTGTGTAGCTTGGTTCTCCTACTGGTTCGATACCTTGGTTTAATAACTGAGGGAAATACTCTATCGTCGCTGTGCTACATCATCCCTCCCTCTCCGGGGAAATACCGACATAGTTCCAGCTGCCATCACGTGTGCTGAATACGGAGGTGCCGTACGTTCGGTACTTGGATCGGTTTGATCGTGAAGACGTTCGACTACATCAACCGCGTTAACATAACGCTTCCGCTTTTGGTCTACTAGGGTACATGGATACACTCTCCCCGTCTTGTTGATACGCATCTCCTAGATAGATCGTGCGTGATCGTAGGAATTTTTTGAAATTGCATGCTACGTTCCCCAACATCAGCATCTCCAAGCTTAATTCTTGCTCGTCCTTGAGTAGGTAAATGATAAAAACATAATTTTTGATGTGGAATGTCGCCTAACGTGTTCATCACATATTATTTTCTTTATAGCATGGACATCTGGACTTTTTATATGGTTCAAAGCAATTGTCTAGTTTTGACATGAGACTTGAATACTCAAGAATATATACAAGCAACCATGTCTTTCAAACTATAAACGCTAAAATAAGTTATCCCTAGCCCATTATGCTCAATCATTGATCCATTCATGAAACACACTCGCATATTAGCTACACCTAATGCTCAAGTACGATCATAGTGCCCCTTAGTTGGTGCTTTATAAGAGAAGATGGAGACTCAAATTAAAAATAAAAATTTCATAAAGTAAAAGAAAGGCCCTTCATAGAGGGAAGTAGGGATTTGTAGATGTGCCAGAGCTCAAAGCGAAAAAGATAGAGATAAAAACATTTTGGGAGGCATGCTTCTCCTTTCAACGAGAATGATCGAGTAGTTCCAAATGCTTTCCATGCTAGATATATCATAGGCTGTTCCCAAACAGAAATTAAAGTTTATTCCCTTTTCAACCATACTTTCACTTTCCATGGCTAGCCGTATCCACGGGTGCCTTCCATACCAACACTTTCCAAGGAATTTATTATTTGACAACATAAAGTAAATTCATTTATCATTTCGGGAATGGGCATCCCTATCCTTTGCCTTACTCTCGTGCAATGACACGTGAATAAACACTCATCATGAGAATAACATATCTAGCATGGAAATATATTAGCCACCCCTGCCGTTTCATGAGCGGTACGGGCACACAAAAGAGAAATTTATTTTCAAAATTAGAGATGGCACATACAAATTTACTTAGAACGGCATGAAAATACCGCATATAGGTAGGTATGGTGGACTCATGTGGCAAACCTAGTTTAAAGGATTTTGGATGCACAAGTAGTGATCATACTTAGTGAAAAATGAAGGCTAGCAAAAGATTGAGAAGCGACCAACCAGGAAACTAAAAATATCATAAGCGAGCATTAAGCATAATTAACACGAATAATGCACCACAAGTAGGATGTAATTTCATTGCATAACTATTGACTTTCGTGCTTGCATAGGGAATCACAGACCTTAACACCAATATTCTTACTAAAGCATAATTACTCATCAACATGACTCACATATCACATCATCATATCTCAAAACTATTACAAGGAATCAAGTTTATTTTGTCTAATGATCTTCATGAAAGTTTTTATTATATCCTTCTTGTATATCTATTACTTTGGAACTAATTTTCATGTGTTGCTTTTGATAAGCTCAAACAAATATAAGTGAAGACCATGAGCATAATATTTCTTTCTCTCAAATTAATTTAAGTGAAGCAAGAGATAATTTCTTAAAAATTTACTAACTCTCAAATAAATCTAAGTGAAGCATGATAGAATTTATTCAAAAATACTAAAGCACACCGTGCTCAAAAAGATTTAAGTGAAGCATAAAGAGCAATTCTAACAAGTCATGGCATAATTTTGGCTCTCTTAAATAGGTGTGTCCAGCAAGGATTCAAGACTTAAAACACAAAGCAAGACAATCAAAGACTCATATCATAGAAGACGCTCCAAGCAAAACACATAGTATGTGACGAATAAAAATATAGCTTCGAGTAAAATACCGATGGTCGTTAGAAGAAAGAGGGGATGCCACTCAGGCATCCCCAAGCTTAGTTTCTTACTTCCCTTTGGATAATAGCTTGGGATGCCATGGGAATCCCCAATCTTAGGCTCTTCTTACTCCTTATTCCTTCATCCAGCATAACATCACCCAAAACTTGAAAACTTCAATCACACAAAACTCAACAAAACCTTCGTGAGATCCGTTAGTATAAGAAAACAAATCACTACTATAACTACTGTTGCAAACCCATCCATATTTTATTCTTGCATTATGTCTATTGTATTCCAACTTTTCTATGGCAAAAACTCTTCAAAGAAAACCATATAATCATCAAAACAAGCACACAACGTAAAGAAAACAGAATCTGTCAAAAACAGAACAATCTGTAGAAATCTGGATATTTAGAATACTTCTGTAGCTCCAAAAATTCAAAAAAATTAGGACCATGTGAGAAATTTGTATATGAATCTTATGCAAAAAGAATTGGTATTTTATCACTCCCTGTTAAAAATGAGAATTATTTTCGTGAGCTCAAAATTTTCTGTTTTTTAGCAAGATCAAATTAACTATCACCCAACAAGATCCTAAAGGCTTTACTTGGCACAAACACTAATTAAAACTCAAAAAACACAATCATAACATTAGCATAATTGTTCAAACACTCAAGAATAGAAAGTGAAAGAAAAAAATAAATTTTATTCATTGGGTTGCCTCCCAACAAACGCTATCGTTTTGTGCCCCTAGCTAGGCATAAAGCAAGGATCTAAGTATTGCCATCTTTGTTTCTAGATCCATAATATGCCCTCATAATTGATTCACATGGTGGCCTAATTCTTGTTCTAGGGAAGTGTTCCATACCCTTCTTTTGTGGAAATTGAAATTTAATATTGCTTTCTTTCATGTGAATCACGGCACCAATAGTACGTAAAAATGGTCTACCAAGAATAATTGGACAAGATAGATTGCAATCAATATCAAGAACAATAGAATCTATGGGCACATAATTCCTATTTGCAAGAATAAGAACATCATTAATTCTTCCCATTGGCTTTTTAATAGTAGAATCCGCCAAGTGCAAATTTAAAGAACACTCTTCAATATTGGTAAGACCAAGCACATCACATAAAGATTTCGGAATTGTAGAAACACTACCCCCCAAGTCACATAAAGCAAAACACTCATAATTTTTAATCTTGACTTTGATAGTAGGTTCCCACTCATCATGCAATTTTCTAGGAATTGAAACTTCTAATTCCAACTTTTCTTCCAAAGCTTTCATCATAACATCAACAATATGTTTAGTAAAAGCTTTATTTTGTTCATAAGCATGGGGTGAATTTATCATGAATTGCAACAAAGAAATACAATCAATCAAAGAGCAACTGTCATAATTAAAGTCTTTGTAATCCAAAAGAGTGGGCACATCACTAGTTAAAGTTTGGACCTCTTCAAACCCACTTTTATCAATTGTCTCATCAAGATTTTCACCCTTCGAATTATCGAGACGCCTTCTAGCTAAAGTTGACTCTTCTCCGGTCCCTTTATCATCAATTTTAATTTTACTAAACAAGAAATCAATAGAATAAACACCAATCATTTTAACATCTTCATCATTATTATCTTCTAACGAGATTGGTTTAGCGGCCATTTGATTTACTATGGTAGCTTGAGCATCAAATTTTTGCCTAGCAAACTTTCAGAAAAAGCATACTTAGATTGGAGATTGCAAACTTCTATACTAATATCATCAAGTTGTTTGGTTATAGCATCTAGCACAACGGAGTGCTCCTTAAGTTCTTTGGTAAAATATTTATTATGCTCAAATTGTGTAGTCATATATTCCTTGGTACTTTTCTCAATTTCAAGAAAAATATTGGGGTAAGGAACATCATAATATTTTCTTTGAGGGATCATGACTACGCAAACAAAAGCACACTCAAAAACAGATCTGATGAGAAAACGGCAAACGGAAAAGAGAGCGAATAAAATGGCAAAATTTTGTGAAGTGGGGAAGAGGAAAACGAGAGGCAAATGGAAAATAATGTAAATTGTGAGGAGATGAGATTTGTGATTAGGAACCTGGTAGATGTTGATGATGTCTCCCTGGCAATGGCGCCAGAAATTCCTTTTGATGTCTGCTTGGACTACGTTGGTATTTCCCCAAAGAGGAAGGGATGATGCAACACAGTAACGACAGGTATTTCCCTCAGTGATGACACCAAGGTTATCGAACCAGTAGGAGAACCACGCAACACTACATGAACGGCAGCTGCACACAAATAACAAATACTCGCAACCCGACGTATTAAAGGGGTTGTCAATCCCTTTCGGATAATGGCGTGAGAAATTGGCAAACGGACGTGAGAAAGTTGTAATAAATTAATAGATAGATCGTGCGGGAACACGAGATAAAATAAATAAGAATAAATTGCTGCAAGGTATTTTTGTATTTTTGGTTTAGTAGATCTGAAAATAAAAGCAAATAAAAATAGATCGCGAAGGCAAGTATAATAAAGCAGAGACCCGGGGGCCGTAGGTTTCACTAGTGGCTTCTCTCGAGAAAAATAGCAAACGGTGGGTAAACGAATTACTGTTGGGAAATTGATAAAACTCCAAATAGTCATGACGATATCCAGGCAATGATCATTATATAGGCATCACGTCCAAGATTAGTAGACCGACTCCTGCCTGCATCTACTACTATTACTCCACACATCGACCGTTATCCAGCATGCATCTAGTGTATTAAGTTCATGCAAAAACGAAGTAATGCAATAAGAGTGATGACATGATGTAGACAAGATCAATTTATGTAGAAATAGACCCCATCTTGTTATCCTTAGTAGCTACGATACATACGTGTTGGTTCCCCTTCTGTCACTGGGATCAAGCACCGTAAGATCGAACCTATGACAAAGCACCTCTTCCCATTGCAAGATAAATAGATCAAGTTGGCCAAACAAAACCCAAATATCGGAGAAGAAATACGAGGCTATAAGCAATCATGCATATAAGATATCAAAGAAGACTCAAATAACTTTCATGGATAAATAGGAGGCATGCTATCATCATAATAAATTTGCACATCAAAACTTGGGGGGCTAAAAATATCATCTTCATCAAACATAGCATCCCCAAGCTTGTGGCTTTGGATATCATTAGCATCAAGGATAATCTAGGAATTAATACTAACAACATTGCAATCATGCTCATCATTCAAATATTTAGTGCCAAACATTTTAATGCATTCTTCTTCTAACACTTTGGCACAATTATCGGAATCCTTATTTTCATGAAAGACATTAAAAAGATGAAGCATATGAGGCAACCTCAATTCCATTTTTTGTAATTTTATTTTATAGACTAAACTAGTGATAAAACAGGAAACTAAAAGATTCGATTGCGAGATCTAAAGATATACCTTCAAGCACTAACCTCCCCGGCAACGGCACCAGAAAAGAGCTTAGTTGACAGGGTGTTAGTGCCGCTTACCTAGCCTCTGATACGTCTCCAATGTATCTATAATTTTTGATTGTTCCATGCTGTTATATTATCGATCTTGGATGTTTTATAGCCATTTTATAACATTTTTTGGTACTAACCTATTGACATAGTGCCAAGTGCCAGTTGCTGTTTTTTTGCATGTTTTTTACATCACAGAAAATCAATACCAAACGGAGTCCAAATGCCATGAAACTTTACGGAGATTTATTATGGACCAGAAAAGACCTAATGGGCCAAGGCTGCACCTGGGGGTGCTCCTAGGAGAGCACAACCCACCAGGGCGCGCCAGGAGGCCTAGGCGCGCCCTGGTGGGTTGTGCCCACCTCGGGTGCCCCCAGACCGCCTCTTTGCTCTATAAATACCCCAATATTCCAGAAACCCTAGCGGAGTTGACGAAAATCAATTCCAGCCGCCGCAGAGTCCATAACCACTAGATCCAATCTAGACACCATCACAGATGGGGTTCACCACCTCCATTGGTGCCTCTCTGATGATGCGTGAGTAGTTCTTTGTAGACCTTCAGATCCCTAGTTAGTAGCTAGATGGATTCCTCTCTCTCGTTTGATTCTCAATACAATGGTCTCTTGGAGATCCATATGATGTAACTCTTTTGTGGTGTGTTTGTTGGGATCAGATGAACTTTGAGTTTATGATCAGATCTATCTTTTTATATCAGTGAAAGTATTTGAGTTTCTTTGATCTCTTTTATGCATGATTGCTTATAGCCTCGTATTTATTCTCTGATATTTGGGTTTTGTTTGGCCAACTTGATCTATTTATCTTGCAATGGGAAGAGGTGCTTTGTAGTGGGTTCGATCTTACCGTGCTTGATCCTAGTGATAGAAGGGGAACCGACACATATGTATCGTAGCTACTAAGGATAAAAAGACGGGGTCTATCTCTACATAGATATATCTTGTCTACATCATGTCATCGTTCTTATTGCATTACTCCGTTTATCCATGAACTTAATACACTAGATGCATGCTGGATAGCGGTCGATGTGTGGAGTAATAGTAGTAGATGCAGGCAGGAGTCGGTCTACTAATCTTGGACGTGATGCCTATATAATGATCATTGCCTGGATATCGTCATGAGTATTTGAAGTTCTATCAATTGCCCAACAGTAATTTGTTTACCCACTGTTTGCTATTTTTCTCGAGAGAAGCCACTAGTGAAACCTACGGCCCCCGGGTCTCTTTCTCATATTATTTGCCTTTGCGGTCTACTTTTCCTTTGCTTTTTTATTTTCAGATCTATTAAATCCAAAAATATAAAAATACCTTGCTGCAATTTATTTTATTTGGCGTTTGATTTATCAATATTCACAACTCTCTCACGTCTGTTTGCCCATCTTGGGGCACCGCTACCTGAAAGGGATTGACAACCCCTTTTACACGTCGTGTTGCGAGTAGTTGTTATTTGTGTGCAGGTGCTGTTTACGTTGTGTTGCTTGGTTCTCCTACTGGTTCGATAAACTTGGTTTCATATCTGAGGGAAATACCTACCACCGCTGTGCTGCATCATCCCTTCCTCTTTGGAGAAATACCGACGTAGCTTCAAGCGACATCAGCCTCCCCGGCAACGGCGCCAGAAAAGAGCTTGATGTCTACTATGCAACCTTCTTCTTGTAGACTCGTGTTGGGCCTTCGAGCGTAGAGTTTTGTAGGACAGTAGCAAATTTCCCTCAAGTGGATGAACTAAGGTTTATCAATCCATGGGAGGCGTAGGATGAAGATGGTCTCTCTCAAACAACCCTGCAACCAAATAACAAAGAGTCTCTTGTGTCCCCAACACACCCAATACGATGGTAAATTGTATAGGTGCACTAGTTCGGTGAAGAGATGGTGATACATGTGCAATATGGATGGTAGATATAGGTTTTTGTAATCTGAAAATATAAAAACAGCAAGGTAACTAGTGGTAAAAGTGAGCGAAAACGGTATTGCAATGCTTTCAAATAAGGCCTAGGGTTCATACTTTCACTAGTGCAAGTTCTCTCAACAGTGATAACATAATTAGATCATATAACAATCCTTCAACGTGCAACAAAGAGTCACTCCAAAGTCACTAATAGCGGAGAACAAACGAAGAGATTATTGTAGGGTACGAAACCACCTCAAAGTTATTCTTTCTGATCGATCTATTGGGTTATTCCTATAAGTGTCACAAACAGTCCTAGAGTTCATACGAACATAACACCTTAAGATACACATCAACCAAAACTCTAATGTCACCTAGATACTCCAATGTCACCACAAGTATCCGTGGGTTTGATTATATGATATGCATCACACAATCTCAGATTCATCTATTCAAACCAACACAAAGAACTTCGAAGGGTGCCCCAGAGTTTCTACCGGAGAGTCTAGACGAAAACGTGTGCCAACCCCTATGCATAAGTTCACAAAGTCACAGAACCCGCAAGTTGATCACCAAAACATACATCAAGTAGATCACGTGAATATCCCATTGTCACCACAGATAAGCACATGCAAGACATACATCAAGTGTTCTCAAATCCTTAAAGACTCAATCCGATAAGATAACTTCAAAGGAAAACTCAATCCATTACAAGGAGATAGAGGAGGAGAAACATCATAAGATCCAACTATAATAGCAAAGCTCGCGGTACATCAAGATCGTGCAAAATCAAGAACACGAGAGAGAGAGAGAGATCAATCACATATCTACTAGTACATACCCTCAGCCCCGAGGGTGAACTACTCCTTCCTCATCATGGAGAGCATCGGGATGATGAAGATGGCCACCGGTGATGATTCCCCCTCCGGCAGGGTGCCAGAACAGGGTCCCGATTGGTTTTTGGTGGCTACAGAGGCTTGCGGCAACGGAACTCCCAATCTAGATTTTGTTCTAGAGATTTCGGGATATATAAGAAGTGTTGGGGTCGAGATCAAGTCAGGGGGGGTCCACGATTCAACCACAAGGTCGGAGGGTGTGCCCTAGGGGGTGGGGCGCCCTCCACCCTTGTGGATGACTCGGGAGTCTTCTGGCCCAACTCTGGTGCTCCATGGGCTTATTTTGGTCCAAAAACAATCGTCGTAAAGTTTCAGGTCAATTGGACTCCGTTTAATATTCCTTTTCTGCGAAACTCAAAAACAAGGAAAAATAGAAACTGGCACTGGGCTCTAGGTTAATAGGTTAGTCCCAAAAATCATATAAAATAGCATATAAATGCATATAGAACATCCAAGATCAATAATATAATAGCATGGAACAATAAAAAATTATAGATACGTTGGAGATGTATCAGGCAATGATACATACGTGTCGGTTCCCCTTCTGTGACAGGGATCAAGCCCCGTAAGATCGAACCCATCACAAAGCACCTCTTCCCATTACAAGATAAATAGATCAAGTTGGCCAAATAAAACCCAAATATCGGAGAAGAAATTCGAGGCTATAAGCAATCATGGATATAAGAGATCAAAGAAGACTCAAATAACTTTCATGGATAAAAAGAGATATATATGATCATAAACTCAAAGTTCACCAGATCCCAACAAACACATTGTAAAAAGAGTTACATCATATGGATCTCCAAGAGACCATTGTATTGAGAATCAAACGAGCGAGAGGAAGCCATCTAGCTACTGATACGTCTCCAACGTATCTATAATTTTTGATTGTTCCATGTTGTTTTATTATCAATCTTGGATGTTCTATAATCATTTTTGGTACTAACCTATTGACATAGTGACAAGTGCCAGTTGCTGTTTTTCCATGTTTTTTACATCACAAAAAATCAATATCAAATGGAGTCCAAATGCCACGAAACAATACGGAGAACTTTTATGGGTCAGAAGGAACTCAACGGGACCTGGCTATGCCTCGGGGGTGCCCCAAGGGAGGCACAACCCACGAGGGCGGGCCAGGAGGCCCAGGAGGGCCCTGGTGGGTTGTGCCCACCTTGGGTGCCCCTCGGACTGCCTCTTTGCTCTATAAATACCCCCAAAGTCCCAAAACCCCAGGGGAGTCGACGAAATATTCATCCAGCCGCCGCAGAGTCCAGAACCACCAGATCCAATCTAGACACCATCACGTAGGGGTTCACCACTTCCATTGGTGCCTCTCCGATGATGCGTGAGTAGTTCTTTGTAGACCTTCGGGTCCGTAGTTAGTAGCTAGATGGCTTCATCTCTGTCTCTTGATTCTGAATACAATGGTCTCTTGGAGATCCATATGATGTAACTCTTTTGCGGTGTGTTTGTTGGGATTGATGAACTTTGAGTTTATGATTATATCTATCTTTTTATATCCATAAAAGTTTTGAGTTTATTTGATCTCTTTTATGTGTGAACTCTTATAGCCTCGTATTTCTTCTCCAATATTTGGGTTTTGTCTGGCCAACTTGATCTATTTATCTTACAATGGGAAGAGGTGCCCGGTAGTGGGTTCGATCTTACGGTGCTTGATCCTAGTGATGGAAAGGGAACCGACACGTATGTATCGTTGCTACTAAGGATAAAAAGACGAGATGTATATCTACCGCCATATAGATAAATAGATCTTGTCTACATCATGTCATCGTTCTTATTGCATTACTCTGTTCTCCTAGAACTTAATACACTAGATGCATGCTGGATAGTGGTCGATGTGTGGAGAAATAGTAGTAGATGCAGGCAGGAGTTGGTCTACTAATCTTGGACGTGATGCCTATGCAATGATCATTGCCTGGATATCGTCATAATTATTTGAGGTTCTATCAATAGCCCAACGGTAATTTGTTTACCCACCGTTTGCTATTTTTCTCGAGAGAAGCCACTAGTGAAACGTACGGTCCCCGGGTCTTCTTTCTCATATATTTGCCTTTGTCATATACCTTTTTATTTGCTTTTATTTCCAGATCTATTAAACCAAAAACCCAAAAAATACCTTGCTGCAATTTATTTTATTTGGCGTTCGATCTATCAATATTTACAACTTTATCTCCCATCACACGTCGTTTCTGGCGCCGTTACCCAAAAGGGATTGACAACCCCTTTAACACGCTGGGTTGCGAGGTGTTGTTAATTTGTGTGCAGGGGCTGTTTATGTTGTGTTGCTTGGTTCTCCTACTGGTTCGATAACCTTGGTTTCATATATGAGGGAAATACCTACGCTGCTGTGCTGCATCATCCCTTCCTCTTTGGGGAAATACCGACGTAGCTTCAAGCGACATCAAAAGGAATTTCTGGGGCCGTTGCCGGGGAGTATCTTCAACATAACCAGGTTCCTAATCACAAATCTCATCTCCTCACAATTTACATTATTTGCCATTTGCCTCTCGTTTTCCTCTCCCCCACTTCACAAAAATTTGCCGTTTTATCCGCCTCTCTTTTTCCGTTCGCCATTTTCTTGCCGGATCTGTTTTTGTGCGCTTTCTTGTTTGCGAAATCATGATACCTAAAAGAAAATATTATGATGTTCCTTACCCAAATATTTTGCTTGAAATTGAGAAAAGTACTAAGGAATATATGACTACACAATTTGAGCATAATAAGTATTTTACTGAAGAACTTAAGGAGCGCTCCGTTGTGCTTGATGTTATTAGAAAATAACTTGATGATATCAGTAGAGAAGTTTGCTATCTCCAAACTAAGTATGCTTTTGCTGAAAGTTTTATAGGAAAAATATCCGGTGCACAAGCTACTTTAGTAAATCAAATGGCTGCTAAACCAATCTCATTAGAAGATAAAAGTGTTGAAGATCTTAAAATGATTGGTGTTTCTTCTATTGATTCCTTGCTTAGTAAAGTTAAGAATGATGAAAAAGGGACTAGAGAAGAGTCAACTTTAAGTAGAAGGCGTCCCAATATTTCGGAGAGTGAAAATCTTATTGAAAAAATTGATGAAAGTGGGTTTGGAGAGGTCAAAACTTTAGCTAGTGATGCACCCACTCTTTTGGATTACAAAGACTTTAATTATGATAGTTGCTCTTTGATTTATTGTATTTCTTTGTTGCAATCCATCATAAATTCACCCCATGCTTATGAACAAAACAAAGCTTTTACTAAACATATTGTTGATGCTATGATGAAAGCTCTTGAAGAAAAATTGGAATTAGAAGTTTCAATTCCTAGAAATGTGTATGATGAGTGGGAACCTACTATCAAAGTCAATATTAAAAATTATGAGTGTTTTGCTTTGTGTGACTTGGGTCCTAGTGTTTCTACAATTCTGAAATCTTTATGTGATGTGCTTGGTCTTGCCGATCTTGAAGAATGCTCTTTGAATTTGCACTTGGCGGATTCTACTATTAAAAAGCCTATGGGAAGAATTAATGATGTTCTTATTCTTGAAAACAGGAATTATGTGCCCATAGATTTTATTGTTCTTGATATTTATTGCAATCCGTCTTGTGCAATTATTCTTGGTAGACCATTTTTACGCACTATAGGTGCCGTGATTGATATGAAAGAAGGCAATATTAAGTTCCAATTTCCTTTGAGGAAGGGTTTGAAACACTTTACTAGAACAAGAATTAAGCCACCTTATGAATCAATCATGAGGGCATCTTATGGATCTCGAACCAAAGATGAAAAAACCTAGATCCTTGCTTTATGCCTAGCTAAGGGTGTAAAACTATAGTGCTTGTTGCAAGGCAACCCAATGAATAAATTTATTTTTTCTTTTTGATTCCTGTTTTTGAGTGTTAGCACAATTATGCTACTGTTATGATTATGTTTTTTGTGTTTTAATTAGTGTTTGTGCCAAGTAAAGCCTTTAGGATCTTCTTGGGCAATAGTTGTTTAATCTTGCTAAAAAACAGAAAGTTTTGTGCTTATGAAATTAATTTTAGTTTTTTACCAGAGAGCGATAAATACCCATTACAATTGCAGTAGATCAATATACAAATTTATCAGGTCGTCCTAATTTTTCATAGTTTTTTGAGTTACAGAAGTATTCGAAATAGTCAGATTTCTACAAACTGTTCTGTTTTGACAGATTCTGTTTTCTTTGTGTTGTGTGCTTATTTTGATGGATCTATGGTTTTATTTGATGAGTTTTTGCCATAGAAAAGTTGGAATACAGTAGATATAATACAAAAACAAAATATGAATTGGTTTTATACAACACTTATATTAGTGATTTATTATTCTTATACTAATGGATCTCACGAAGGCTTTGTTGAGTTTTGTGTGATTGAAGTTTTCAAGTTTTGGGTTATCTTACGATGGAAGAAGGAAGGATGTAAGAGCCTAAGCTTGGGGATGCCTCGGCATCCCAAGCTGTTATCCAATAATGAGCAACCAACTAAGCTTGGGGATGCCCCCGAGTGGCATCCCTGCTTTCTTCCGACAACTATCGGTATTTTACTCGAGACTATATGTTTATTTGTCACATGATATGTGTTTTTCTTGGAGGTCTTGTATGATATGTGTCTTTTCTTGTTTTATTTTGTGTTTTAAGTCATCACTCCTTGCTGGACACACCTATTTGAGAGAGCCAAAATTATGTCATGACTTGTTAGAATTGCTCTCTATGCTTCACTAAAATCTTTTATGAGCTAGGACTTGCTCTAGTTCTTCACTTATATCTTTTTGAGCACGGCGTGCTTTGTTATTTTTGAAGAAATGCTCTCTTGCTTCACTTAGATCTATTTGAGAGTTAGTAAAATTTTGAAGAATTTCTCTCTTGCTTCACTTAAATTATTTTGAGAGAAAGAAAATTTGTTATGCTCATGATCTTCACTTATATTTGTTCGAGCTTATGAAAAGGAACACATGAAAATTAGTCCCAAAGTGATAGATATCCAAGAAGGATATTAAAATGTCATGAAGATCATTGGAAAAAATAAACTTGATTCTTAGTAATAGTTTTGAGATATGATGATGTGATATGTGAGTCACCTTGATGAGTAATTATGCTTTAGTAATAATATTGGTGTTAAGGTTTGTGATTCCCTATGCATGCATGAAAGTCAATAATCATGCAATGAAATTATATCCTAGTTGTGGTGCATTATTCGGTGTTAACTATGTTTTAATGCTTTCTTATGAGATTATTCGTTTCTTGGTTGGTCGCTTCCCAATATTTTGCTAGCCTCCATTTTGCATTAAGTATGACCTCTACTTGTGCATCCAATATCATTTAAACCAGTTTTGCCACATGAGTCAACTATATCTACCTATAAGCGGTATTCTCTTGTCGTTCTAAGAAAATTTGCATGTGCCATCTCTAATTTTCAAAATAAGCTTCTCTTTTGTGTGTTTGTTTCGCTCGCAGAGCGGTGAGGTGTGGCTAATATTTTCCATGCTAGACGTGGTATTCTCAAGATGAATGTTTATTCACTTGTCATTGCACGAGAGTAAGGCAAAGGTATTAGGGATGCCTAGTCCCGAAATGCAAAAATAAATGAATTTACTTTATGTTGTCAAACAATAAATTCCTTGGAAAGTGTTGGTATGGAGGGCACCTGTGGATACGGTTAGCCATGGAAAATGAAAGTTATGGTGGAAAGAGGAATAAACTTTATTTTATGTCTAGGAACCGCCTATGATATATCTATGCATGGAAAGTATTGGGAACTCTAAGTCATTTTCGTTGGTGGGATGGATACACCTCCCAAAATGTTTTTATCATAAATTTTTCGCTTTGAGCTCTGGCACCTCTACAAATCCCTACTTCCCTCTGCGAAGGGCCTATCTTTTACTTTATTCAATTTTTATTTTGAGTCTCCATCTTCTCTTATGAAAGCACCAACTATGAGGCAATATGATCATGCTTAAGTATTGGGTGTAGTTAATATTCGAGTGTGTTTCATGAATGGATCAATGTTTGAGCATGATGGTGTAGGGATAAGTTATTTTAGCGTTGATATTTTGAAATACATGGTTGCTTGTTGATATGCTTGAGTATCTACATTATTATGTCAAAACTAGACTATTGCTTTGAATCACATAAAAGTCCAATTGTCCATGCTATAAATAAATAAATATGATATGACATGATGAACATTACTCCACATCAAAAATTCTGTTTTTACCACTTACCTACCCGAGGACGAGTAGGAGTTAAGCTTGGGGATGCTGATATGTCTCCAACGTATCTATAATTTTTTATTGTTCCATGCTGTTTTATTATCAATCTTGAATGTTTTATAATCATCTTATAGTCATTTTTAGTCCTAACTGATACGTCTCCAACGTATCTATAATTTTTGATTGTTCCATGCTACTATATTATCTGTTTTGGATGTTTAATGGGCTTTATTATCCAGGAGACTTGGAGTGGAGGTCAAAGAAGCAATGAGGCGGCTACGAGGTAGGGCGGTGCGCCCAAGAGGGGTAGGCACACCCCCACCCTCATGGGCCCCTCGTGGCTCCACCGACCTACTTCTTTCGCCTAGATATACTCTTATACCCTAAAATATCCAGGAGAGCCACGAAACCACTTTTCCCCCGCCGCAACCTTCTGTACCCGTGAGATCCCATCTGGGACCTTTTCCGGCGATCTGCCGGAGGGGGATTTGATCATGGAGGGCTTCTACATCAACACCATAGCCTCTCCGATGATGTGTGAGTAGTTTACCATAGACCTTCGGGTCCATAGTTATTAGCTAGATGGCTTCTTCTCTCAATACAAAGTTCTCCTCGATGTTCTTGGAGATTTATTCGATGTAATTCTTTTTGCGGTGTGTTTGCCGAGATCCGATGAATTGTGGGTTTATGATCAAGTTTATCTATGAACAATATTTGATTCTTCTCTGCTGGGGTTGCTGATCCACGGACACCTATGGGACCGGCGGACCGGGTCCCTTTCGGTTCGGCGAGGGCGGAGGTCGCGCAAAGAGCAGATCGAGGCGGAGCACGCGAGCGATCTACCCAGGTTCGGGCCGCACGGATGCGTAAAACCCTACTCCTGCTTTGTGGAATGACAGCAGGGGCAGCAAGGCACGTATTGTACTGTTTCCATCAGGGATAAAAAGATGGGGTTTATATCATATTGCTTGAGTTTATCCCTCTACATCATGTCATCTTGCCTAATGTGTTACTCTGTTCTTATGAACTTAATACTCTAGATGCATACTGGATAGCGGTCGATGTGTGGAGTAATAGTAGTAGATGCAGAATCATTTCCGTCTACTTGACACGGACGTGATGCCTATGTTCATGATCATGCCTAGATATCATCATAAATATGCGCTTTTCTATCAATTGCTTGGTAGTAATTTGTCCACCCACCGTAATATATCCATCTTTAGAGAAGCCACTAGTGAAACCTATGGCTCCCGGGTCTACTTTACATCATATTATTTTCTCGTCAACTAGCTATTTCTGTCACCGTTTATTTTGCAATCTTTAATTTTCAATCTATACAACAAAAATACCAAAAATATTTATCTTATTATCTCTATCAGATCTCACTTTCATAAGTGACCATGAAGGGATTGACAACCCCTTTACCACGTTGGTTGCTAGGTTCTTGTTTGTTTGTGCAGGTACTAGGCGACTTGCGTGTAGTCTCCTACTAGATTGATACCTTTGTTCTCAAAAACTGAGGGAAATACTTACGCTACTTTGCTGCATCACCCTTTCCTCTTCAAGGGAAAACCAATGCATGCTCAAGAGGTATCAATAGTTCATCGCCAAGCTTTTGTAGCTTGGTGGCAGTGATTGAAGAACTGTGTCAATGACACTATCATCAAGAAGATTAACTCCCAGTTGAGTCAAGTGGTTGTGGTAACCATACATTCTGAGTATATGTTCACTGACAAAACTATTCACCTCCATTTTGCAGCTATAGAACTTATTGGAGACTTCATATCTCTCAAGTCGAGCATTTGCTTGAAATATTAACTTCAACTCCTGGAACATCTCATATGCTCCATGATGTTTAAAATGTCGTTGAAGTCTCGATTCTAGGCCGTACAGCATGGCACACTGATCTATCGAGTAGTCATCAGCTTTGCTCTGCCAGACATTCACAATGTTCGGAGTTGCTCCTGCGGCGGGTCTTGCACCTAGCGGTGCTTCTAGGATGTAATTCTTCTGTGCAGCAATGAGGATAATCCTCAAGTTACGAGCCCATTTCGTGTAATTGCTACCATCATCTTTCAACTTAGCTTTCTCTAGGAACGCATTAAAATTCAAGGGAACTGTAGCACGGGCCATTGATCTACAACAACATAGACATGTAAAATACTATCAGGTAGTAAGTTCATGATAAATTAAAGTTCAATTAATCATATTACTTAAGAACTCCGACTTAGATAGACATCCCTCTAGTCATCTAAATGATCACGTGATCCATATCAACTAAACCATGTCCGATCATCTTTACAATGGTGAACATCACTATGTTGATCATATCTACTATATGATTCACGTTCGACCTTTCGGTCTCAGTGTTCCGAGGCCATATCTGCATATGCTAGGCTCGTCAAGTTTAACCCGAGTATTCTGCACGTGCAAAAACTGGCTTGCACCCATTGTATGTGAACATAGAGCTTATCACACCCGATCATCACGTGGTGTCTCGGCACGACGAACTGTAGCAACGGTGCATACTCAAGGCAAACACTTATACCTTGAAATTTAGTGAGGGATCATCTTATAATGCTACCGCCGTACTAAGCAAAATAAGATGCATAAAGGATATGTTGGGGAACGTAGTATTTCAAAAAAATCCTACGATCATGCAAGATCTATCTTGGAGAAGCATAGCAATGAGCGGGGAAGAGTGTGTCTACGTACCCTCGTAGACCGAAAGCGGAGGCGTTTAGTAATGCGGTTGATGTAGTCGAACGTCTTCGCGATCCAACCGATCAAGTACCGAACGCACGGCACCTCCGTGATTTGCACAGATTCAGCTCGGTGACGTCCCTCGAACTCTTGATCCAGTTGAGGCCGAGGGAGAGTTTCGTCAGCATGACGGCGTGGTGACGATGACGATGAAGTTACCGGCGCAGGGCTTCACCTAAGCACTACGACAATATGAGCGAGGTGGAAAACTCTGGAGGGGGGCACCGCACACGGCTAAAGATCAACTTGTGTGTCTATGGGGTGCCCGGCCCCTCCCCCGTATATAAAGGAGGGGAGGAGGAGGAGGGCCGGCCTCAAGGGGTGCGCCCAAGGGGGGGAATCCTACTCCTAGTAGGAGTAGGTTCCCCCTTTCCTAGTCCTAGTAGGAGAAGAAGGAAGGAGAGGAAGAAGAGAAGGAAAGGGGGGCCGACCTCCCTAGCCCTAGTCCAATTCGGTTTGGGCTAGGGGGGCTCGCGCCACACCTTGGCCTTCCTCCTCTCTTCCACCATTAGGCCCATGAGGCCCAATAACTTCCAAGGGGGTTCCGGTAACCCCTGGTACTCTGATACATCTCGATAGTATCGATATTTTTTGATTGTTCCATGTTATTTTATTATCAATCTTGGATGTTTTATAATCATTTTATAGTCATTTTATATCATTTTTTGCTACTAACATATTGACATAGTGCCCAGTGCCAGTTCCTGTTTTTTTTCATGTTTTTTACATTGTAGGAAATCAATATAAAACGGAGTCCAAATGTCACGAAACTATACGATGATTTTTTATGGGCCAAAAGGAAGCAGATGGGCCCTAGTTGCACCCGGGGGATGCCCCAAGGGGGGCACAACCCACCAGGGCGCACCAGGAGCCCTTGGCGCGCCCTGGTGGGTTGTGCTCACCTTAGGTGCCCCCCGGACCGCCTCTTTGCTCTATAAATACCCAAATATTCCCACAACCCTAGGGGAGTCGATGAAATATTCATCCAGCCGCCGCAGAGTCCAGAAACACTAGATCCAATCTAAACACCATCACGGAGGGGTTTACCACTTCTATTGGTGCCTCTCCGATGATGCGTGAGTAGTTATTTGTAGACCTTCGGGTCCTTAGTTAGTAGCTATATGGCTTCATCTCTCTCTCTCTTGATCCTCAATACAATGGTCGCTTGGAGATCCATATGATGTAACTCTTTTGCGATGTGTTTGTTGGGATCGATGAACTTCGAGTCTATGATCAGATCTATGTTTTTATATCCATGAAAGTATTTGATTTTTTATCTCTTTTATGCGTGATCTCTTATAGCCTCATATTTCTTCTCCGATATTTGGGTTTTGTCTGGCCAACTCGATCTATTTATCTTGCAATGGGAAGAGGTGCCCGGTAGTGGGTTCGATCTTACGGTGCTTGATCCCAGTGACAGAAAGGGAACCAACACGTATGTATCGTTGCTACTAAGGATAAAAAGGATATATATCTACCGCCATATAGATAAACGGATCTTGTCTACATCATGTCATCGTTCTTATTGCATTACTCTGTTTTTCCATGAACTTAATACACTAGATGCATGCTGGATAGCGGTCGATGTGTAGAGTAATAGTAGTAGATGCAAGTAGGAGTCAGTCTACTAATATTGAACATGATGCCTCTGTAATGATCATTGCCTGGATATCTTCATAATTATTTGAAGTTCTATCAATTGCCCAACAGTAATTTGTTTACCCACCGTTTGCTATTTTTCTCGAGAGAAGCCACCAGTGAAACCTACGGCCCCCGGTTCTTATTTCTCATATATTTGCCTTGCGATCTAATTTTTCTTTGCTTTTATTTTCAGATCTATTAAACCAAAAATACAAAAATACTTTGTTGCACTTTATTTTATTTGCGATCTATTATTTCAATCTATTATAACTTTCTCCCGTCAACACGCAATTTCTGGCGCCGTTACCCGAAAGGGATTGACAACCCCTTTAACACGTCGGGTTGTGAGGTGTTGCTATTTGTGTGCATGGGCTGTTTACATTTTGTTGCTTGGTTCTCCTACCGGTTCGATACCTTGGTTTCATAACTGAGGGAAATACTCTACCATCGCTGTGCTACATCATCCCTCCCTCTCCGGGGAAATACCGATGTAGTTCCAGCTGCCATCAAGGAGAATTTCTGGTGCCGTTGCCGGGAAGGATCTTCAACATAACCAGGTTCCTAATCACAAATCTCATCTCCTTGCAATTTACTTTATTTTCCATTTTCCTCTCCCCCACTTCACAAAAATTTACTGTTTTATTCGCCCGCTTTTTCGTTCGCCTTTTTCTCGTCTGATCTTTTGTTTGCTTATGTTGCCATGTGCCTTCTATATGCTTGCATCTTTGCTTGCTGAAAATCTATTGATATGTATCCTCATACACTTTCTAATCTTTCAAAAGATCCAATTATGATGAACCAATTGCTAGTGATTTGAGTGCACAAGATTATGTTTATAAAGTTTTGCTTGAGAATCATGAATCTGAAAATTGTCATGAAGAAATTTATGAAGTGATTCACGATAGCTCCTTGAATGAAAAGCATGATTGCAATAATTTTACTATAAATTCTATCAATGTCAATTGTGCTAATAATATGCAAAACCCCAAGCTTGGGGATGCTTGTTTTGTCATGTCCGCTACTTATTCCAATGATCATGCTTGGGGTGATAATGTTTCTTATGATCTTGAAAATTTATTTAAGCCTCATGATGAATATGTTTGTGATAATATTTAAAGTGGGTTTGGAAGAGTGTCAACTTTATCTATAAATAATCCCACATATTTGGAGAGTGTTTAATCTTATGAAATTTTTGATGAAAGTGGGCTTGGAGAGGTCATGACTTTATTTGATGATAATCCCACTATTTTGGAAGAGTGTCAGTGTTGCATGAATGTGGATCATATAGAGAATATGTTATGTGATAGCTATATTGTTGAATTTGAATATGATCCCACAAATAATTATTATGATATAGGAAAATATGGTTGTAGAAATTTTCATATTATTAAATTTCCTCTCGTTGTGTTGAGATTGTCAATGTTTTATTCATATGCTAGATGTTTCTTGTCTTGATAATTTGTTTTCCTAGAAAATTCCTATGCATAGGGAGTATGTTAGACTTAAATGTGTGTTGTCACATGTTTCATGATGCTCTCTTTGTGTTTCCATTATTATCTGTTGTGTGAGCATCATTGAAATATTATGCCTGGCTAAGGGCGTAAAACTATAGCGCTTGTTGGGAGGCAACCCAATGAATAAAATTTATTTTGCTTTTTGCTTCCTGTTTTTGAGTGTTAGCACAATAATGCTACTGTTATGACTGTGTTTTTTGTGTTTTAATTAGTGTTTGTGCAAGTAAATCCTTTAGGATCTTCTTGGGCAATAGTTGTTTGATCTTGCTGAAAAAACAGAAACTTTTACACTCACGAAATTAATTTTCATTTTTTACCAGAGAGTGATAAAATACCCATTCCAATTGAAGTAGATCAATATACAAATTTCTCAGGCCGTCCAAAATTTTCAGAGTGTTTTGAGTTACAGAAGCATTCGAAGTAGTCAGATTGCTACAGACTGTTCTGTTTTGACAGATTCTGTTTTCTTTGTGTTGTGTGCTTATTTTGATGGCTCTATGGTTTTCTTTGATGAGTTTTTGCCATATAAAAGTTGGAATACAGTAGATATTATACAAAAACAAAATATGAATTGGTTTGATACAACACTTATAGTAGTGATTTATTATTCTTATACTAACGGATCTCACGAAGGCTTTGTTGAGTTTTGTGTGATTGAAGTTTTCAAGTTTTGGGTTATCTTACGATGGATGAAGGAAGGATGTAAGAGCCTAAGCTTGGGGATGCCCCAACATCCCACGCTATTGTCCAAGAATGAGCAACCAACTAAGCTTGGGGATGCCCCCGAGTGGCATCCCCGCTTTCTTCCAGCAACTATCGGTATTTTACTCGAGACTATATTTTTGTTCGTCACATGATATGTGTTTTGCTTGGAGCGTCTTGTATGATATGTGTCTTTGCTTGTTTAATTTTGTGTTTTAAGTCATCAATACTTGCCGGACACACCTTTTTGAGAGAGCCAAAATTATGTCATGACTTGTTAGAATTGCTCTCCATGCTTCACTTCAATCTTTTATGAGCTAGGACTTGCTCTAGTGCTTCACTTATATCTTTTTGAGCACGGTGTGCTTAGTTATTTTTGAAGAAATGCTCTATTGCTTCACTTAGATTTGTTTGAGAGTTAGTGAAAGTTTGAAGAAACTCTCTCTTGCTTCACTTAAATTATTTTGAGAGAAAGAAAATTTGTTATGCTCATGATCTTCACTTATATTTGGTTGAGCTTATGAAAAGAAACTCATGAAAATTAGTCCCAAAGTGATAGATATTCAAGAAGGATAAAGTAAAGAAAATTTCATGAAGATAATTGGACAAAATAAATTTGATTCTTAGTAATAGTTTTGAGATATGATGATGTGATATGTGAGTTATGTTGATGAGTAATTATGCTCTAGTAAGAATATGGGTGTTAAGGTTTGTGATTCCCTATGCAAGTACGAAAGTCAATAGTCATGCAATGAAAATTATATCCTACTTGTGGTGCATTATTCGGTGTTAATTATGCTTAATGCTTTCTTATGAGATTATTCGTTTCTTGGTTGGTCACTTCACAATCTTTTGCTAGCCTTCATTTTGCACTAAGTATGACCTTTACTTGTGCATCCAAAATCCTTTAAACTAGTTTTGCCACACGAGTCCACTATATCTACCTATATGCGGTATTCTTTTGCCGTTCTAAGCAAATTTACATGTGCCATCTCTAATTTTCAAAATAAACTTCTCTTTTGTGTGTTTTTTTCGCTCGCGGAGCGGTGAGGGGTGGCTAATATTTTCCATGCTAGAGGTGTTATTCTCAAGATGGGTGTTTATTCACCTGTCATTGCACAAGAGTAAAGCAAAGGTATTAGGGATGCCCAGTCCTGAAATGCAAAAACAAAATTGAATTTACTTTATGTTGTCAAATAATAAATTCCTTGCAAAGTGTTGGTATGGAGGGCACCCGTGGATACGGTTAACCATGGAAAGTGAAAGTTATCGTGGAAAAAGGAATAAACTTTATTTTCTGTTTGGGAACCACCTATGGCATATTTAGCATGGAAAGTGTTCGGAACTCTAAGGGCATGTTTGGTTCTGATGTCTACTACACAACCTTCTTCTTGTAGACATTGTTGGGCCTCCAAGTGCAGAGGTTTGTAGGACAGTAGAAATTTCCCTCAAGTGGATGACCTAAGGTTTATCAATCCGTGGGAGGCGTAGGATGAAGATGGTCTCTCTCGAACAACCCTGCAACCAAATAACAAAGAGTCTCTTGTGTCCCCAACACACCCAATACAATGGTAAATTGTATAGGTGCACTAGTTCGGCGAAGAGATGGTGATACAAGTGCAATATGGATGGTAGATATTGGTTTTTGTAATCTGAAAATATAAAAACAGCAAGGTAACTAATGATAAAAGTGAGCACAAACGGTATTGCAATGCTTTGAAACAAGGCCTAGGGTTCATACTTTCACTAGTGCAAGTCCTCTCAACAATAATAACACAATTGGATCA
>NW_024119833.1:0-15538 GCF_003073215.2 Triticum urartu
GCAGGAGATTCATAAAGATATTCAACGGTAAACCAAGTTCGGGTAAATTTCAAAGGTTCCAAATCACGGATCGAAGTACTCGGATATGCAGCCCGAAAAAGTTTAACGGTTACAAAAACCACTCGGCATTTCGAGGCAAATTTAAGGTGGGACATAAGAGTTTGTTCACTCCGCGGGAGGAGGGCTGGCAGGCTTGACGAACTCATCCAGGTCGACGCCGTCGGCTATCCGAGTGGCTGGAGGGGTGAAAAGGTCCACTGAGGTTCTGGAGGTCGGCTATCCGAGTGGCTGCAGCGATGAAAGTCTCCATGAAGGTTCGGAAGTCATGTTTCTGGGTGTTGGCGACCTTGATTGCTGCCAGTTTGTCCTGTCGCACCTCCTTGCAGTGGACACGGACCAAAGACAGAGCCACGTCAGCGCCACACCGAGCAGCAGACTTCTTTCACTCCTGCACTCGGTCTGGGATTTCATTGAGTCGAGTCATCAGGGACTCAAGATCATTTTGGAGCACGGCCTCTGGCCAAAATGCCGGGTCAATCCGAGACATGGCGACCTTCAGTCGATCCAAGTAGTCCACGGCACTGTCGATGCGAGATTCTAGACGGAGCAGATTCATGGCAGTTTCATCTTTCATAGGAGAGTTGATTGGATCCAAACCTGGTTCGATCCGCCCAGTCTCCTCTTCAAAGTTCTGGCAAAACTCTGCATTCACGATCCAAGGATAAGTCAATTTTTGTACACTGAGTCGACAAAAAAAATCAGTCAGAACAGAATGTGCACCTTCAAGCTTGATGAACAACTTTTTGGCAAGACTTCTCAGATAGCTCTCCAGATCATCCCTCCTCCGAGCAATGCCTTCCATTTTCTCGCCCTGGACAAGATTCGCCTTCTTCCAGCGCGAGCACTCCCTGTTGGAGTCATTCAGAGCGGTCTTCAGCCTGGTGTTCTCTTCTTCCAACTGGCCGACCAAAGCCAGCTTCTGTTCGGCCAGAGCGGTCCGGTCGTCGGCCTCCTTACGAGCAGCAGCCAAATCCTCATCCCTCTTCGCCAGAGCTTCTCTCAGTTTTTCTGCAAAGAAGTAATGATTGACTCAGAAATAGCAGAAGAGTACTCAAGCCTAAAACTGACCAGTTGACAAACTCGTCTTACCAGCGGCGCCGTCTCTGACCTTTTGCAGTTCCGTCCTGGCCAGCTCCAAGTCAAGGTTCAGTTGAATCTGCTGCCTCTCCAAGTCAGCAAAGCGAGCTCCAAGATCACAAGATTTCTGAAGTCAAAGGGGAGAAGTTATTTTACAGCGAAAAACAACAAAGGCAATAAATACTAAGACTACGGTCGACTGCCCGCAGTCCACCATAGTCTCGGGGACTACACCCAGTGGGTGCACTTTGCATGCCCCCACCGGTTCTGATCCCACTCGATCGGCCCGCCGAAGTCGAGTTCAAAAAAAAGGGCAGGCAGGAAGAGAGAAAGTAGAACTCAGACTACAGTCGACTGCCAGCAGTCCACCATAGTCTCGGGGACTACACCCAGTGGGTGCACTCAGCGTGCCCCCACCGGTTCTGATCCCACTCGACCCGACCGAGTGGAAGAGAAAAACTATACATTCGGCAAATACAAAGACTACAGTCGACTGCCAGCAGTCCACCCTAGTCTCAGGGACTACACCCAGCGGGTGCACTCAGCATGCCCCCACTAGTCCAAAAATTCAATCGACGCACCCAGTGGGTGTATAGATGCAAAGATCTTCGGAAAGCATCTTCAGGCAGCATATCCTAACAGAACAAGCGGCGACCAACTAACCTGAACGTTGCTCTGGAGAGCCGAGCTGGCATCATAGGCGGCTTGGCTAGCATCCCGCACCGTCTTCATCGTCTCCATCATAATGCCCGCCTGGCGTATGGCTTCCCTAGCAGCATTCACCTAGTCCTCTGGGACATGATGGGTCGCAAAAACTGAAGGCGGGTCGACAGGGGCCTAAGCAGTCAACGAAGAAGGCAAGGCACTCGACAGCGGCTCAGCGAAGGTAACAGAACCCCGATTGACGTCGCCAGTGTCCTGAACAACTGGTTCCGCCCTCGGCGTCGCCTGTAGTGCCTCGCCTGCAGGAGCTCTCCTGTTCTTCCTCGTCAAAGGCCTCTCGGGCTCTTCTTCGTCATCAGGGAGGTCAATAATGTGGGGAGCTGTACAAAGTTCAACTGCCAAAATCACGTCACCCAATAATGCACGTTGCAGTTGAATCGACCGAATAAAGATAGTATGGCAGAAATCATACCCGGATTAGAAGTGACCGCATCCTCCATCACCTCATCATCATCCCTGTAAGCTGAGGTCCCGGAAGTGGCAGCGCTGACAATTCCAAAGTTCGTCCAGTTAAAACAAGAAAAACAAACAGTGCAGAGCGTCGAGTGAATACAAAGAGAGACACTCACACAGAAGCAACAGGGATATCAATCTTGATCTTTGGCAACGCCTTCCGAGTCTTCGGCTCTGCAACTTTGGGGTGCTTTGACGCCTTCTCAGTCGGGGTTGGCGAAGAGATCTGAGGATGCTTCGAAGACTGACCAACCGGAGCAGTCGCCTTGTCACGGGCACTCGGCCGTTCTTGGTCGAGCTTGGATCGCCTCTCCCTGCGAGGAGGCGACTCGACTTCTTCTCCATCACTTGAGTCATCGCTTCCTCCATCCCCTTCACCATCGGAAGTCCACTCGCCACTATCACCGCCACTCGCCTCGCCTTCCAGAACTCGCTCTTGCTCCCCATTAGGCATTGAATACATCTCAATAATGGCCTGAAAGAAAGCAGGTAGATCAAAGTCAGTCAACGCGATACAGGCAGCCACGCGAGTGAATTCAGATTACAAGTAAAACTCAGAATCAGACCTGCTCTGGTGCATGAGACTGGTCGAATGGAGGGACTCTCCTGGCTCCCCTGGGGTTGTCCTTGTTTCCGGTCATGCCCGACAGCCACTTCTCCAGTGTGTCATCATCGACCTCCTCCGGATGAATCCGAGTGGAGTCTTCAAGACCCGAATACATCCACATCGGATGGTCTCGAGCTTGAAGGGGCTGGATGCGCCGCTGAAGGAAGACATCCAAGAGATCCATACTGGTGACCCCGTCACGGATAAGCCGGACCACTCGCTCTACCAGCACCTTCACCCGCGCCTTCTCCTCCGGGAGCACCTTCAAAGTGGAGGGTTTTTCCACTCGGTCCATGGTAAAGGGAGGGAGGCCAGTCGATTGCCCTGGCGTCGACTGGTCTTTACAGTAAAACCAAGTCGACTGCCATCCGCGAACTGAATCGGGAAGAATCATGGCCAGAAAGGAGCTTTTGCCTCTTGTCTGGATGCCAAGACCCCCACACATCTGGATCACTCGGGTCCTCTCGTCACTCGGATTGGCCTTTTTCACTGTCTGGGAGCGACAAGTGAAAATATGCTTAAAGAGACCCAGTGAGGCCGACAGCCCAGGAAGTTCTCACACAAAGAAATGAAAGCGGCGAGATAAACGATTGAGTTGGGGGTAAAATGGTGGAGTTGTGCCCCAAAGAAGTTCAGAAACCCTCGGAAGAAGGGGTGAGGGGGCAGAGAAAATCCACGGTCGACGTGGGTGGCAAGAAGAACACGCTCACCCTCCCGAGGCTGCGGCTCAGATTCCTTCCCCGGATCATAGGGGATCAGCCCCCCTTCGGCCAAGTCGTCGAGGTCTTCTTGAGAGATCCTCGAGTGGATCCAGTCGCCCTGGATCCAGCCCCTCGGCAGGCCAGACTGCGAGGAAGATCCGCCCCGGCTGGTCGCCTTCCCCTTCGACCTCGCCATCGCCTTCTTGGCCCGCTCTAGAGCCGCTGTCTTCTCCTTCCCCATTGTCGCTGGCGAAACACGTGCGGTGCGGTGGCGCTAGGGCGAGAGCGAGCGCAGCGGAGGGGCGTGAGGAAGAGAAGAGGTAATGAGGTGCGCTGTTCGGGAGACTCCGGTCCGGCGCTTTATATCAGGCCGCTCCCGAGTGGCTGACGGGTAGGCCTAGGTGGCTCTGTGAAATCCCGCAACGATCGCGCGCGCGATACATGGCGAAAAAGGTGGCGCGGGGATTGAGGCGGCTCCGCTCTATCCCATCCAATTACTACGACCTTCCCCGTCCCGCGCTTCCCCAAAATTCGGATCCCACGAAATCTGCGCGCAGCAAACAACTTGTTAGACCAAAGATCTCCTCCACACCATCACTCGGAGCCTTACAAGTAAAGAAACCCACTCGACGAGGAATTAAGAATGGATCAAGGCGACTGAAAAGGAAGTTGGTGTCATCACTCAGGTCCGTTGGTCTGAAACTAGATATGCTCACGGCATGAAAAAAGAGTCGGAGAGGTTCTCAACTCCTTCCCCACTCAAACCTCGATCCATTCGGGGGCTAATGATGAAGCTATGTACCTAGGGTAGGGTCATGGACCTGTCCTACCTACCCTACCCAAGGACATCTCTAGAAGAAATCACCTTTCAATCGACTTCAAGGTGTCCCACTCGATAGACTCGAAGACACTCGACCAAGAAGCATCACTCGACCGAGACCGAATCACTCGACGGCCAGGAGACCTAAAGTCACTCCGCACGCTAACTGTCGGTCATTAAATAGCTTTTATGGTCATCATAGCACTTTATTACCAGCGTTACCAGTAACGCCCCGCCTTAATGTACATTGAACCCTTGGTAACGTGGGCTGGCCGGGGTCCTGGCGCACTCTATATAAGCCACCCCCTCCTCCGAGACAAGGGTTCGCACCTTTGTAACTCATACATACATAATCCAGTCGACCGCCTCCGGGCTCCGAGAGATAGGGCTATTACTTCCTCCGAGAAGGGCCTGAACTTGTAAACCTTGTGTGTTTACAACTTCTCCATAGCTAGGATCTAGCCTCTCCATACGTACCCCCCTACATTACTGTCAGACTTAGAACCACGACATAGAGGACAAATCACTAGAAGGCACTGGCAGTGGCCTCGAGAAAATAGCACAAACTGTATTTTAAAGTAGACACCCGCGTGGCAGTCTCGACCGTGCCTTGAAGACGAGGTGCTCCTCCAAGATCTGGCGGTCGGCACGCGTGGCATCCATAGTGATCTCGTGCATACATGTGGCCGCATGCTACTAAGCTCCATGTTATACTGCGTGCAAAATGGCTGTGGGCGGCGCTTAATTGGTGGAGGGGCGCAGTGATTTCGGCGGAAGGTGTAGCACCGTCGCTCGAGGCATGTGGGACGGGAAGGGAGGAGGATGGTGTGGGTGGGATGTGGATTACCTGACCATATCGACGAGGCCGCGCAGCAAGAAGAAGGGTCGCCAGCGAGGAGGCGGCGCTGCAAGAAGAAGGGTCACCGTCGAGGAGGCGGTGCTGCAAGAAGAAGGGTAGCCGACGAGGAGGCGGTACTGCAAGAAGAAGGGTTGCTGGCAAGGAGGCTGAGCTGCTAGTAAGGAGCAGTGAAGTTTTGAACTTGGAAAGCAAGGAGGAACAGTGGAAATGTGGCTTTTGGTGGGAGGGAGGGGCGGGGAGAGAGATATTTCCCCGGTGGCAAAAAAATTTCACTCGGTGCCATGAGAAACTGGCGCGCAAGTGTGGTATAAGCGGGGGCGGTGGACTATAGATGACGAAGCTTCCTGCGTAAGCCAGACAAGATAGTGCGCCAAGATATTTTATATCGCATCCCACACAATTCTTTCTAGTAAATTTTTTGTGTTATACCTGATTTTTTCATTATGTTTTGAAAGACAAAATGGTGTTACGGAGGGAAAGGATGGTGTTTGAATTGCTAGAACATTTACGTACAGTGAACATGCAACTAGTACATGTGTGTCGTGTTTAAATTTGGAATTATTCTGGGTTCGTTTGGAATTTTTATGCATTAATTGAGTTTCGGGGCATTTAATGTGCACAATTTAAATTAGAATTACAAGCACATGCTCTAGTTCACTGAAGTTTGTTGAAAAATCACATGTGTGTCTTTGGGTGAATTTATATGTCCCATGCAAGAAATGGGAATGAAATTCAAGCTACTGGGCGTCGTGGCTCGGCCGAAAAGATTGAGAAACTTGTTTTTTTTTAATTCTTGTAAATCCAAAACACGCCTGAAAATCATGAAACTTGGCATGGTGTCATGACATGGCACCAACATGCTGCGTTATTTTTTTGGCCGAATTGGGACAAGCTTTGGTGCAAGCTTCTTGCAAACCGGAACTTCCCTCAAGAAGGCTCGTCGTTCCGAGAGGGAACGGGTCACCTCCGTGTGCGAAACGACACACATACACTGCCTTCTCCGGCCTTAATTTTTTACACATGCGGATTAGACCAAATAGAAGTATCGTGCTAAATTTTGGAATTATTCCGGGTTTGTTTGGCCTTTTTTATACATTAATTGAGTTTCCGGGCATTTAATGTGCATAATTCAAATTTGAACTACAAGCACATGCTCCAGTGCACCAAAGTTGGTTGAAACATCACATGCGTGTCCTCGGGTGAATTTCTAGGTCTGATGAAAGAAATGGGAACGAAATTCAAACATCTGGGTGTCGGGGATCGTCGAAACGATTGAGAAACTTGGTTTTTTAATTCCTGTAAATCCAAAACACGCTTGAAAATCATGAAACTTGGCATGGTGTCATGACATGGCACCAACATGCTGCGGTATTTTTTTTGGCCGAATTGGGACAAGCTTTGGTGTAAGCTTCTTGCAAACTAGAGCTTCCCTCAAGAAGGCTCGTGGTTCCAAGAGGGAACGTGTCACCTCCGTGTGCGAAACGACATAAGTAAAGTGCTTTCTCCCGCCTTAATTTTTTTACACGGGCAGATTAGACCAAATAGAAGTATCGTGCTAAATTTTGGAATTATTCCGGGTTTATTTGGCCTTTTTTATACATTAATTGAGTTTTTGGGCATTTAATGTGCATAATTCAAATTTGAACTACAAGCACATGCTCTAGTGCACCAAAGTTGGTTGAAACATCACATGTGTGTCCTCGGGTGAATTTCTAGGTCCCGTGAAAGAAATGGGAATGAAATTCAAACATCTGGGCGTCGTGGCTCGTCGAAAAGATTGAGAAACTTGGTTTTTTAATTGCTGTAAATCCAAAACACGCTTGAAAATCATGAAACTTGGCATGGTGTCATGACATGGCACCAACATGCTGCGGTACTTTTTTTGGCCGAATTGGGACAAGCTTTGGTGTAAGCTTCTTGCAAACTGGAGCTTCCCTCAAGAAGGCTCGTGGTTCCAAGAGGGAACGTGTCACCTCCTTGTGCGAAACGACATAAGTACAGTGCCTTCTCCCGCCTTAATTTTTTTACACTGGCAGATTAGACCAAATAGAAGTATCGTGCTAAATTTTGGAATTATTCCGGGTTCGTTTGGCCTTTTTTATACATTAATTGAGTTTTTGGGCATTTAATGTGCATATTTCAAATTTGAACTACAAGCACATGCTCTAGTGCACCAAAGTTGGTTGAAAAATCACATGTGTGTCCTTGGGTGAATTTCTCGGTCCCATGCAAGAAATGGGAATGAAATTCAAACATGTGGGCGTCGCGGCTCGGCCGGAAATATTGAGAAACTTGGTTTTTTAATTCCTGTAAATCCAAAACACGCCTGAAAATCATGAAAGTTGGCATGGTGTCATGACATGGCACCAACATGCTGTGGTAATTTTTTTGGCCGAATTGGGACAAGCTTTGGTGTAAGCTTCTTGCAAACTGGAGCTTCCCTCAAGAAGGCTCGTGGTTCCGAGAGGGAATGTGTCACCTATGTGTGCGAAACGACATACGTACACTGCCTTCTCCCGCCTTAATTTTTTTACATAGGCAGATTAGAGCAAATAGAATCATCGTGCAAAAATTAGGAATTATTCCGGGTTCGTTTTGCCTTTTTTATACATTAATTGAGTTTCTGGGCATTTAATGTGCATAATTCAAATTTGAAGTATAAGCACATGCTCTAGTGCACCAAAGTTGGTTGAAAAATCACATGTGTGCCCTTGGGTGAATTTCTAGGTCCCATGCAAGACATGGGAATGAAATTCAAACATCTGGGCGTCATGGCTCAGCCGGAAAGATTGAGAAACTTGGTTTTTTAATTCTTGTAAATCCAAAACACGCATGAAAATCATGAAACTTGGCATGGTGTCATGACATGGCACCAACATGCCACGGTAAATTGTTTGGCCGAAATGGGACAAGCTTTGGTGTAAGCTTCTTGCAAACCAGAGTTTCCCTCAAGAAGGTTCGTGGTTCCGATAGGGAACGTTTCACCTCCGTGTGCGAAATGACATACGTACACTGCCTTCTCCTGCCTTAAGTTTTTTACACAGGCAGATTAGACCAAATAGAAGTATCGTGCTAAATTTTGGAATTATTCCGGGTTCGTTTGGCCTCTTTTATACATTAATTGAGTTTTTGGGCATTTAATGTGCATAATTCAAATTTGAATTACAAGCACCTGCTCCAGTGCACCAAAGTTGGTTGAAAAATCACATGTGCGTCCTTGTGGTGAATTTCTAGGTCCCATGCAAGAAATGGGAATGAAATTCAAACATCTGGGCGTCGTGCCTCGGCCGTAAATATTGAGAAACTTGATTTTTTAACTCCTGTAAATCCAAAAGATGCCTGAAAGTCATGAAACTTGGCATGGTGTCATGACATGGCACCAACATGTTGTGGTAATTTTTTGGCCGAATTGGGACAAGCTTTGGAGTAAGCTTATTGCAAATCATCGCTTCCCTAAAGAAGGTTCGTGCTTCTGAGAGGGAACGTGTGACTTTCGTGTGCGAAAAAACATACGTACACTGCCTTCTCCCGCCTTAATTTTTTTACACAGGAAGATTAGACCAAATAGAAGTATCGTGTTAAATTTTGTAATTATTCTGGGTTCGTTTGGCCTTTTTTATACATTAATTGAGTTTCTGGGCATTTAATGTGCATAATTAAAATTTGAACTACAAGCACATGGTCCAGTGCACCAAAGTTGGTTGAAAAATCACATGTCCCATGCAAGAAATGAGAATGAAATTCAAACATCTGGGCGTCATGGCTTGGCCGAAAAGAGTGAGAAACTTGGTTTTTTAACTCCTGTAAATCCAAAAGACGCCTGAAAATAATGAACCTTGGCATGGTGTCATGACATGGCACCAACATGCTGCTGTAATTTTTTTGGCTGAATTGGGACAAGCTTTGGTGTAAGATTTTGCAAATCGTCGCTTCCCTCAAAGGCTCATGCTTCCAAGAGGGATAGTGTCACCTCCATGTGCGAAACAACATACGTACAGTGCCTTCTCCCGCCTTAATTTTTTTACACAGGCAGATTAGACCAAATAGAAGTATCGTGCTAAATTTTGGAATTATTCCCGGTTCATTTGGCCTTTTTATACATTAATTGTGTTTCTGGGCATTTAATGTGCATAATTTAAATTTGAACTACAAGCACATGCTCTAGTGCACCAAAGTTGCTTGAAAAATCACATGTGTGTCCTTGGGTGAATTTATAGGTCCCTTGCAAGAATGGGAATGAAATTCAAACATCTCGGCATCGTGGCTCGGCCGAAAAGAGTGAAAACTTGGTTTTTTAACTCCTGTAAATCCAAAACAAGCATGAAAATCTTGAAACTTGGCATGTTGTGATGACATGACAACAACATGCTGCGGTAATTTGTTTGGCCAAATTGGGACAAGCTTTGGTGTAAGCTTCTTGCAATTCGTCGCTTCCCTCAAGAAGTCTCGTGCTTCCGAGAGGGAACATGTCACCTCCGTGTGTGACGACATACGTACAATGCCTTCTCCCGCCTTAAATTTTTACACAGGCAGATTAGACCAAATAGAAGTATCGTGCTAAAATTTTGGAATTATTCCTGGTTCGTTTGACCTTTTTTATACATTAATTGAGTTTCTAGGCATTCAATGTGCATAATTCAAATTTGGACTACAAGCACATGCTCCAGTGCACCAAAGTTGGTTGAAAAATCACATGTGTGTCCCTGGGTGAATTTCTAGGTCCCATGCAAGAAATGGGAATGTAATTCAAACATCTGGGCGTCGTGGCTCGGCTGAAAAGACTGAGAAACTTGGTTTTTTCATTGCAGTAAATCCAAAACACACCTGAAAAGTCATGAAATTTGGCATGGTGTCATGACATGGCACCAACATGCTGCGGTAATTTTTTGGCCGAATTGGGACAAGCTTTGGTGTAAGATTCTTGCAAACCGTCACTTCCCTCAAGAAGGCTCGTGCTTCCGAGAGGGAACGTGTGACCTCCGTGTGCGAAACAACATACGTACACTACCTTCTCCCCCCTTAATTTTTTTACACGGGCAGATTAGACCAAATAGAAGTATCGTGATAAAGTTTTTAATTATTCCGTGTTCATTTGGCGTTTTTATACATTAATTGATTTTCTGGGCATTTGATGTGCATAATTCAAATTTGAACTACAAGCACATGCTCCAGTGCACCAAAGTTGGTTGAAAAATCACATGTGTGTCCTTGGGGTGAATTTCTAGGTCCCATGCAAGAAATGGGAATGAAATTCAAACATCTGGGCGTCATGCCTTGGCCGTAAAGATTGAGAAACTTGGTTTTTTAATTCTTATAAATCCAAAACACGCCTGAAAATCATGAAACTTGGCACGGTGTCATGACATGGCACCAACATGTTGCGGTAATTTTTTGGCCGAATTGGGACAAGTTTTGGTGTAAGCTTTCTTGCAAACCGGGGTTTCCCTCAGGAATGCTCGTGCTTCCAAGAGGGAACATGTCACCCCCATGTGCGAAACGACATACGTACACTGCCTTCTCCCGCCTTATTTTTTACACATGCAGATTAGACCAAATAGAAGTATCATGCTAAATTTTGGAATCATTGTGGGTTCATTTGGCCTTTTTATACATTAATTGAGTTTCTGGGCATTTAATGTGCATAATTCAAATTTGAACTACAAGCACATGCTCCAGAGCACCAAAGTTGGTTGAAAAATCACTTGTGTGTCCTTGGGTGAATTTATAGGTCCCATGCAAGAAATGGGAATGAAATTCAAACATCTGGGCATCGTGGCTCGGCCGAAAAGTGTGTGAAACTTGGTTTTTTAATTCCTGTAAATCCAAAACATGCCTAAAAATCATGAAACTTGGCGTGGTGTCATGACATGGCACCAACATGTTGTGGTATTTTTTCTGTCCGATTTGCGAAGGCGCACACATTAACAATCAACAAAGTCATTTGGAACAAGTGTTGTCACGTTAAAAGTCGGATACACAAGTATTACTGAAACCGTGGGCGTTCTACTTACGAATTATGTGCCGCCACACATCCCTTTTTTTATTGGCTAGGAGGTGCCGTGCGGGGTAGCTATTTGAGTACGGGAGGCGTGCGATCAGACCCTGCGCATGCTCATCGGGAGGAGTGCCCTTTGACCTCTACCTGTCGCGAACCTCCCTCCCAACATCTCCATTAATGGCACCTGAGCCCCTATTCTACGGCATGGCTATTTCTCTCACTGGACTGAGATTTAAGAGAGAAAAATCAAAATCTTAAAAGAAAGTTTTGCACGGATCTTGATGTAAGATCCGACGGACCTATATAGCATCGACTGTGACTTATAGCAAGAATGATGAATATAAGGACGATGACAGTGCATAATAATTGTCTTACATATTTAGGAACATAATTAAAAAAAGCCACATGCGACAATGCCCGAAATACACAAGGGCAAAAGAAGAAGGAAGACAATGATCTGGCTCACTGATCTCTACTTTCTTGATGCGTTGCTACAGGCCGCGGGAATTAGTCTCAACGGCGAGCGGCGATGAGCTCTTTCTTGTCCTCAAGATGCTGCTTGAGGGCATCCATAGATTCCTCCACCAGCCTTCTGCGCTCGATGCGCAGCATGGCATTCTCGTCCATAAGTTTCTCGACAATGACACCGGTCCTCTTCAACAAGGCAGTGGTGTCCTCCTGCTGCTCCGCACTTCCGACGATCTATGCCCACAGCAGGTCGCGCTCGGTGAGGAGCTTCGCATTGCTCTCATTTGGTTTCCAAATGATGCCGGTAGCCTATTCAAAAGAGGCTTTGATGTCATCCTGCAACCTCACCCAGCCGGAGATCTAATCCATCTGGCTATCGATGATCACATGCATGCGCCTGTAAGAGTCCTCGCCTGCTCGGGAGATATTTTCCCAGTCCACCGCCGCACGAGAGCACATCTCTACTACATTTGCAGCGCGGCGGGACATCTCTTCTGCTTCCGCGGCATGGTCGGAATAGTCTGCTGCATCGATGGCGTGGCGGGGTCTCCCTGCTGCTTCGTTCCGCGGCATGGTCGGAATAGTCTGCTGCATCGATGGCGTGGCGGGATCTCCGTGCTGCTTCGGCAGCACGGCGGGACCTCTGTGCTGCTACGGCTGCGCGGCGGGACATGCCGGCTGAGTTCGCTACGAGGCGGGACATCTCTCGTGCTTCTGCTTCCATGCTCGCATCTCCATGGTGGCAATCTCTCGACCCATAACTCACGCTGGCCATGGCAGATGCAAGGGAACAATGATGAATGACTTGTTTGTTTTTGTGGATGAGGAGTTGAGGAGGAATGGGCAGTCATCTTGGAGTAGTAGTATTTATAACCGCGTACTAATACGCTCCTAAGTGGGAAACCCTTTAGGTTTTGATCGGTGTGAACAGGTTTGCAATTTGGAATCTGATGGGACACAGGCTCAAAATTTACTGACGGTTATAAGTGCGGCACTATTCCCGGAAGGCGTAAGGTGGGCACGTACGCCTTCTCGGCTGCGTGCGTGGCGTTTGCACCATAGGGTGCACCACAATAGGCAATGTCAGCACACATCTTGTTCCAACAACCGTGCGCGCTCGTTATTACCATCATGCACACTTCTTTTAATTAGAATGTGTGTGCCCGTCTAGCGCACACACATTGATCTATCTAACTGTTTTAGTTTGTTGTGGCTAATCGCAAATAGTTCATCCATGTGAAGTGCATGCCATCAATCGTAGACACTTTGATCTGGCTGATCCGTTTCTGTTCTGTTGCCTAATCGCAAACAGTTAATCCTTCTAAAGCGGATGCCCTCAATCGCACACACATTTATCTAACTGTCTGTTTCTATTGTTCGTCCTCATCACAAACAGTTCATCCGAGTGAGCCGTATGCTGTATATAGCACACGCCTTCATCTGGCTGTCCGTTTCTTTTGTTCCGCCACATCGCAAATAGTTCATTGAACTGAACCATATGCCCTGCAACGCAGACGCAACTAAAATCTGAACTGTGCTTGATGGCTCCGCCATCGAAAACGCTTTGCACCTTTTTTGACGGTTCTTTTACACCACCATTTGCAATTATTGCATCACACACATTTTCGTCGAAGGGTCTCTGATCATAGTGTCGCGTTAGCAGCATCCTGCAATAGTGCTTTTACGATGCCACGGTCTACATCTCCTCCAGTAGGGCCATCCTGGGGCCCTCGGGCAACGGGACCGGACAGTTAATCTGTGCGGCCTTCTCTAGCCAGCTCTGTGAATGCAGGAAGAAAGGAGTCAAGTCCATTGTTAAAAGGCGAAAGTCTGAATATAAAGAACAAAACTTCATTACCTCCCGAGGAGGGTGTGCGGCGTCGAGGCCGATGTCTTCCTCCTTGGCCATCCAGTCCTTCTGGGGCTTGAACAAGACCTTCCACAGCTTGTCCTGGGTGGTGCCGTAGAAGCGAAGCACGGTGGCTGGGTCCTCGGGCTTATAGGACCACATCGGTGACTCCACCTCCGTGGGCGACCCCTAGTCAAGGCCTTTCTTGGTCCATGAAGTTAGCCTCATGGGGGGGTATAGATCTGAATTCGGGGGCTGCCGCCCAGCCCGCGTCGCGTGGTTCAGTGATATAGAACCACTCTTTTTGCTAGATCTTGATGGTATCAATGAAGGTACCCACCGGCCATTCGGCCCGGGGAATCTTGCTGATCATCGCCCCCCCCCCACGGTCTACCTGTTGGTCGTCGACTATCTTCGGCTTGACATTGTAGACCTTTAGCCACAAGCCAAAGTGTGGTTAAACTCGTAGAAACGCCTCGTAAATGACGATGAAGGCTAAAATATGGAGGAAGGAGTTTGGGGTGAGGTCGTGGAAATCGAACCTGTAGAAGAACATCAGCCCCCTGACAGAGGAGTGGAGCGGGAAGCCCAGCCCCTGAATAAAGTGGGGGAAGAACACCATCCTCCCACCTGACTAGGGCGTGGGGACGACCTAGCCCTCCTCCGAAGCCCGGTGAGTGACGTTGGCCGGGAGGTAGCCGACGCGCTTTAGCTCCTCGATGTCTTCATTGGTGATGCTCGAGGCCTCCCCCTTGCCTTTTGAGCTAGATCCAGCCATGGCTGGATTGAGGAACTGGCTAGGATGGGACTCTAGAGGGAGGATGTGTCAAAGTGATGGAGCTCAGTAGATTGGGAAGGTAATGGCGAGAGAGGAAGGGGAAAGCGTGTAGCAGAAACAATGGTTGTTTTCCTTTTATAAGCTGTCATAATACCAAGAGTCCCTTTACTATGCCATAGACCTCGCCGCTTCTCGATACAATCATGCCATTATGCGCGAGTGGGATAACCAAAATCATTCATCATATCCCTTAAAAAACAGGGCACAATCTCCATATTGATGGGACGTGCCAATGGAGGAACTGCCTTAAACCGCGAATTGACTTCTCACAACGGTTCAGTGTTTGTGACCCGCTATGACCTTTCGCCAAAAGTTGTCAGGCGAGGCTAAGTAATATTTATGATTCAGACTCCACATATAATCCGGCTAACACATGGCTGAACTTGGTTAGCCGACCCTTGAAGATTTGGCTGAGAGGGACTGCTCCGAACATAGAAGGGGAGGAGAACTCGCACCGCAAGCCAGAGACTTTGGGTGCACGGAGACTCTAGGGATCGGGAGACACCAGCGTTGGAGGCTAGTTCGGGGGCTACTAAGGGAGTCCTAGACTAAGGGGTCCTTGGGCTTCCGGCCTATCTCTTATTGGCCATACAAGTGCACTACAAAAAAAGACACACCCGTGACATTTGGGCCGAACGAATTTTTTTTCTGTCATACTTATGACACTTCTATGATGATAATTGTGACAAAACCCGGTATCATCATAGATGTGGTGGGCTCCTACTTCTATGAAAAAAATCATGATAGAAAATGGGCTTTTCGTCCTAGACGGGCAGGAGACGTAGCTGCATGACATTCTTTGGGCCATCCATGACAGAAAAACCATGGTAGAAGCGAGGGCGAGGAAAATATCGGGGAGTTCCCGGTTACGGTGGGTGGTCGAGTGAGCGATGCGCGTTTCTCTCGTATGTATGCGCGTGTGTGCGAGGCGTTGGGCTCTAACTGAACCTGAGCAATTGCACTAGCTACATTACTGAACACGAGCGATCGATCCCTTGCTGTTAACTGAACCCGAGTGATTCCTTCGCTACTGCTGCTAACTAAAGCCGATCGAACACTGATGCCTCCTTCCCTTGATGCACAGT
>NW_024119834.1:0-9789 GCF_003073215.2 Triticum urartu
GGCGCCCCCGCCCGCACCTCCCCATTAACCCCGGCGACCCGATGACGCTTCCCCGGCATATCCCCGCCCCCCCCCCCTGCTTTCCCCACCTCCTCTCGTCGCCACCGCCCCTCGAGCACGCCGACGAACAGCGCCTGGCCGCCAACTGCCGCTCGGCGCCCACAAGATGTTTGACAAAACGCCTGCAAGGTATGTATTGCTTCAACTTCACATTTTGTAGATGAATTTGGTGCATATTGTTTGTAGTTTTATAGACTAGTTTAAATTCAATATTATAGATGAGTTTGTCTATGATTCTTCCGACGAAGAATTTGATATTGAAGAGGAGGAGGACCTTGCAATGATCCTAGCTATGCACGTCAATAAAAAGCCGAAGCACCGTGGTTCGATTATGGGTCGTCAGAAAATTTGGAGGGATAAGATCGATGCCGGCAACATATTGATGAGGAACTATTTTATGGATAATCCCATATACCCCGAGTCGTACTTTCGTCGCCGTCTTAGGATGAGCACCGAGTTGTTCAAACGCATTGCAGAGAAACTGGCTAGCCATGATCAGTTTTTCAAACAAAGGAGGAATACCGCCGGAGAACTCGGGCATAGCACCTTTCAAAAGGTGACAGCCGCTTTGCGTATTTTGGCATACGGTATTCCGACTGATCTAGTTGATGACCACTTGGCCATGGGTGAGAGTCAAGCCATCATGTGTGTCAAGCGCTTCGCAGTCGGAATTGTGCAAGTGTTTGGTCCGGAGTATTTGAGAGCTCCCAATGCTGAAGACGCCGCAAGGCTTTTGGAGATGAACAAAGCTGGTCTCAGCAGTTGCAGCAGCTAGCGGATAATCCAGCATTGGATAGCACCGCCCCATCCATGCCGAGAAGCAGCGTGGGTTCCGCCCCGAGCGACTCAATGCTGGATAGATATCCTGTGGATGACATCATGGAGAATACTAACTGCGAGCTACACTTTAAAATGAAGAACATATCCATGAAGGTGGCGGACGCCGTTGCTTTTACAAATCCCCCCGAGGCAACCTTCCATTGCAACCTGATTCCAGCGGGCCATGCTCGTGTCTTGGTCGATGAGGTGGTGGACCCATGTTCGGGGCTACAGCTTGACATTCCTGGAGGTGACAACGAGCACACATTGGGAGAGGCCATACATCGTGTCATCCTATGGAGAAATGATTGCATCGTCTTTCGAAGGCCACCGACACCGCGTCACCCGACTCCTCATCGAAGTCCGCCACCGAGTCAGCAGACTCCCGCTCCTCCAAGTCCAACAACGCGTGAGGCCACTCCTCCTCCTCCAAGTCTGGCAAAGTGTCAGGCCACTCCTCCTCCAAGTCCGACACAGCGTCAGACGTCCACTCCTCCTCCAAGTCGGCACAACTTCAGGCCACTCCTCCTCCAAGTCTGGCACAGCTTCAGGTCACTCCTCCTCGTCCAACTCAGCCACGTCAGCCGTCTCCGCCGCCTCAGCAATCGCAGAAGAGACACGCCGCAGTTATATTGCGTAGCGGTATGAGTCGAGATAGTACAGGAAATACATGCGGAGGCAAGCGATATAAATATGGTCCAAGCCTCGCGCCTCTTCCGCAGAGGCCTTATGACAAGTCCGAGGAGGAAACCGCAACCATATAGAAGGTCGAGGTGGAAGCCCATTTTACACCGAAACCGCCACCGCCGCCAAGGGAGAAAGTGCCTGAGGAAAAGATTGACCACTTCATTCGTATGGCTCAACCACCAGCTCCCAAGCCTATTGACACAGACTATGGGTGCCACATCAGGAAGTTATATCGAGCACGTCTACAGAAGGAGGCGAGCTCGAGCTCGAGCTCGAGCAAACAACAAGCAGCTGTCAAAAAATGCGGGAAAACCGTTCCCCAGCTGGGAGAACAGGCGGTGCAATCGATCCCCTCGCTTGTTGTGCCAACAACACGTGAGAGTATGCGCGCCCAATATTACTATGGGCAAACAGTTTACGTTCCTGAGGTGGGCAATGTGGTAATAACCGAGGAGCATATAACGCAGGCTGAAATTCTCAAGATCACTGTTGGACAACTCCTCGAGATCGAGCCCATGCCTGTGCTTAGAGAGGAGGAAATAAAACGGAAATATGTCCGGGGCGAACCTTTGGTCAAGCCAGACGAGGTCAAGAAGCTCCCAACGAGAATGTATGAATTGCATCAATGGTACATGGACATTACCAAGATTTCCAATCGACAGTCCCTCATGATGGAAGTTAAGAAGGATCATTACTACCATCAGAAAGCTATGGTCGTTGAGTATAATGAACTGTTTCAGTTATACAATCAAGACGCACTCGACAAATCTATCGTCAGTTGCTATTGTCTGTAAGTGATTTCTTTCTGTAATTTAAGTCTCAAGCTAGCTGTAGTGATCCTTTTGATCAATCATTACCTGTAATTATCCTCACTATATTCTTTTCTGTGGTATTATGCAGGATGAAGATGTATGAAATGAAAAAAGGTGGACGCTATGGCATTGGGTTCATTGACCCAAACACCGTTAATGAATACACATGGAAAATATATGCATATCATGAAAAAAGTGTAGAGGACAGCATGCTAGAGTTCTTGAAGCGCCTCAAATACAATGAAGATATATACTACTTCCTTACAACTTTCAGTGAGTCACACTGTCTTGTACTACAAATTCTCTGGTTTTGCCTACTAGCTAGCTACATGTTTTTGCTTACATATGCCCGCTTAATTAAGACATGCAAACGTGTGTGCATGCAGATTTTACTGGATCTTGTGTATCATTAAAGTTGACGCTGGAACAGTTGAAATACTGGACTCACGCTACTCAAAATAAAAACTGACTATAACATCTTGTTTGGGACAGTCAACAGGTAATTTCAATCATTATTAACTATATATCTCGGCCTATTTAGTTCGTCATTTCCTGATATGAACTATTTAATAACCCCTTTATTCATTTTCTTTGTCGGCGGGCAGGGCTTGGGCAAGGTTCATCAGCGTCACTCTAGGCGAATGGAAACAAAAGCTGAAATGATTTCGACCCAAGGTAAATAATTAAGTAGTACTAGCTAGCTAGCTGCCATCTCTTTAATTATCATGCTTAATTAATTATTATCTAATCAAATTCCATTCTCGTAAAGGCCCTTTAGCAGGCGCAGGAGACTGATCTGTGTGCATACTGCGTTTGCGAGAACATTCGCATGATGGCGTCCGAAAGGAGCAGATCTCAAAGACAGGAATGGGTACGTTTGTCAGAACACTATTCACAATTTTTACACCATTATCGATATCTAGTCACACAACTAATACACATGCATATTGATCTCCTTCTTAACAGTTCACAGAGGTGCGGGACAAGCTCCTACAAACGGAGCGCGTAAAAGCACTTCAAGAGGAAATAGCGGGATTTTTTTTCTCGACCAGGTCATAGATCCGAAGGGAGAATACCATTACCCGCTACCGCCCCCATAAACCATTTCCAATTGTCATCGTGCTCCGAAGGCACCAATTAGGCTAATGCCACTGGCTCCGAAGGCAACATATAGGAGAAATTGTATATAGCTAGCTAATTGTATATAAATTAGGAGAAATACGTAGAATAAGTTTGGAATTCAAATAGTTACATTTCTATTAATTCACTACGTAGAATTTGACCTAAAAATAAAAATATATGTCATAAGACAAGAAAATTTGCAGTTTATGTGTATTTTAGACTATGTTTTTACGTTTGTAATTTTACATAACATAAAATATTTTTTACGACGATTATATATTTTCTTACGGTCTCGTTTTACGTCAGAAATAAGGCAAAACTTACGGAATGTAAAATTACGGTTCATTGATGGTAAAATAAAGAGGGGGTGAAGAATAACTATTCCTCATCCAGGGTGACGAATAGCGCGACCCTATATATATATATATACACACACACACATAGCTGAACCGGTACTAAAGGAGGGGGGGGGGCTTTAGTGCCGGTTACCGAACCGGCACTAAAGGGCCTTACGAACCGGTGCTATTGCCCGGTTCTGCACTAGTGAGCGTCCAGAACGCGACATGTGGCGAATGGCTGAGAGCGCGCCAAGTGATGCTGATCGTTGCAAGGCTCCCGAAGAAGCGCTCGTTAACTAGTTGCTCCCCTTGGACGGCCCTGCCTGAGGAGGGCTGTGAGGAGATTAAGAAAGGCCTCATAACTGTCTGTCCAGGGCTCTACGTCCAGTGTAAATGGGTCGTGGGCCATGAAAAAAAAATATGCATACATAATAATGGCCCAAATAAAGGCCAGCTCTCAAGCCACAGCGCCCGCAGTCTGCACTTTCATGAAGACTGATGTTGCGATGAGATTTTGATAGGGCAAGACTCCCTCGTCCTCTACTGAAGTAGCAAAGGACGGAAAATCAGTGTTGTGAGGTTATGGGCCTATTACATCTGCTGAAACCTTTTGCCATCCTACTTATGCACACTAACAATTTGCATCTTCTCAGTCACAGTACCAGCTCCTATAACTAAACCAAATAGGCATCCCAGCCATTTTTATCTGTCCTCTTAGAGAGCGGCTATTGGTTGGCAGTACTAGTTAGTTTATCACGTCCAATCAAAGCAACTCCCTTTTAATTTGTTGCAGGCTATTGATGCTACCCAATTAGTCTGGTACTTGTAGGAACTGTATTTTGTGCACTCGAGAGCGGAGAGCCCTGTCTCCTTATCCAGTCCTTTGCATTGTTGCCTCCGCGCAATTGCTTCAGTCGCGGCAATGGTCCTCAATCTCTCAAAAGGTTTGGTCTCTACAAAATGATCTGATTAGTAAAATATTTGCGATTGTGAGCGCTTTATTTTCTAAACCTTTTTTATGAAGTACAGACTAAGCAGAGAGCTCAAAGTCAAATGCAGCTTCTTGGCCGTTGATGCTCATCATATTGCTTAAGTTCTTTCTGAAATTAGCCCTCGTTAAATCTGGAGCCTTGTTTATGGGTTAACTTCACTAAAACGATGTTGCTTGGTCGTTGGAACTAAAACTATATGATACCCATTGCTTCAAAATTGTGACAAATTAACACTTTGTTTTGGAATTAAACTGTTGAAAGATCTTGTTTAGTTATCTCAGTATTTGAATGTCGTAATCGAACCCCTATGTATGGTGCAAACAATGTTGCCGCAAGGCAAACAAGACCGAGTGAGTACAACTCATGTAAATCGAGGGGAGGGCCATTGCCCCCCCCCCCACCACACACACACACACACAACCATTAAAAGGGATTGAATTAAACCATGGCAAGAAATCCATATTGCAACACAATGTCAGAACAGCAAAATAAGATTCTTACCATGGTGAAATATGATATCTTGGGATTCATTTCTGCATCCAACAAGATGTTGTCTGCTTTCAGATCTATATAGACTAGCTTTACACCTGAATCTTGGTCCAGAAACAGAAGTCCTCCCACGATCTCATTCATTATATTGAATCTAGTCGCTCAATCAAGCAATGGGGTGTCCAATTACTCCCACTAAACGTAGTGGGATCAAGTGGGTTAGAGGTGGGACGCCCATGTATTGTCCCACCTGCAGCCTGAGTGTTATAGAACAATAATGTTGTCACATATACTGTTGCAAAACCTACAAGCTGCTGTAATTTACGAAATATATTGTGATGTTGTAGTATGTATTGTTGTATCCACACAATTTGCGTCTAGTAAATAGATGTCTCTGTACATACCATTTACCATACCTAATCGTTATCTTCCGCAACAGGTAATCTGAACATTTGCAATAAATCCCTACTGCTACGCACAGGGACGACACTAGTTCTTCCTCAACATTCCTCGTTTCTTTTCGTATCCAGGGCCTAATTGGACAGTGAATCTGCATTGCCTAACACAATTAATTGTTGCCCTGAAATAAACTGCAGGTTAAGAGTCAGATGCAAAACTAACAGCATGCGGGGATATTTGACAACATTGGCACTCACTGCGAGATGCTGATGGAATGTTCATCTGATGATTTCAACAATGCAGAGTCTGTGCATGCTATGTGTGTGGTGTCAGTTTATTCTCTGTGCACAATGGGATTTCTTCATTGCAGCAACTCACCGACAGTGTGTCTTCTCTCCTCCTGGATTGGACAGTATCATGCTGCACATTCAGAGAGCAGAGAAGACAGTGCCATGGAAAATATCTGTACGTCTGCAAGAGACATCAGCAATGAAGAATAGGACGACGCCACCGAAAACTGGTTGTTGTGCTGCGTTTATCACCGTCACATCTGCTTGTTGAGCCTCCAACTCCAAAGTACTCATTGTCCCATGTGTGATTCATACTAAGCAGGTACACATGTTGTTGAGAGTTGTTCACATCTAAATGCTGGCCACACAGCACATGGATGGACTCTCCAGCATGCCAGGAGTCCTACCTCCGCCATCCTGCGCGGCCAAGCGACGGGCGACAACTGTTCTGGTGGGCCCCACCTGTTGAAAAACACATCTCATCTCTCTGTCCTTGGAGTTGATCTCTAGGAGAGAAAAAAAATCACAAATGATAAGTGCCACATGTCAGGTGCGTGACACTCCGGCTCTGACGTTTTTCGATGCAATTCTAGTCATGCAAGGGTGGCAATTTCGAGTGACACAACAAGTTTCTGTCAAATATAAACTGAAGCACGAAAGTTGCCATTTGAAAGAACATGCAGTGCCCCCATGTTTGGTTTTGGTAATTGATGACAATCTCTATGGACTAATGGTTGCCTTGAGTTATATTTGAAGATTTTGTCCATAGGCTTTTCTTGGAGTACATGTGTTGGTTTCAAGGAGAGTTTGTGTCGACCAAGGTGCTATTCAAGGAATTATCCTAAGATTGGTCATTTGAGAGTTAAACTTATTGCAAGCATGTCTTGAAGAAGAAGATTGTTTGATCATTCATGTTTACCCTCAAGACATCATCCAAATGAAGAGAGTTGGAAAGAATCAAGGTTGATCAAGACTAAGTCAAGAGTGAATCAAGTTGATCAACACATAAAGCATACAAGATGTACAGAGGGGTCAAGTGATCCCATGGTATGGTAAGCATTGTCCATTACGCTTTGTGTACTAAACCATGGTCTTCGTGAGTGCTCTTTGTGGGGTTAGGTTGCGGTGTGCAAATTCAAGTGAAGCATCACGAAGAGATCAAATGTTGTGACTCACCCATAGTGGTGACAATGGACTTGTGAAGATGTGCGGAAGAGTGGCTCACCCATAGTGGAGTATGGGGGAGCAATCAACTAGTCTTCATCGAGCCAACGCAATCAAGAAAGGTGGTCCAACTTGAGGGAGTCAAGATCGTCATCATCTAGCTCAAGTGGATCATGTGCAAGGCAAAGGTTTGCCGTTGATAGGTTTTCTATTTTACCGGTCTCATGATGGTAGTTGGGACACCGGGTTATAGGATCGATTGCCGTACTATCAAGGGGGACTCTCGATGAGTAGCTTGATCGTATCATTCGTAGAGAGCTCAAACCATTGCACCCTTGCATCATCTTTCTTGGTTCTTGTTTGACTCTCTTTGTGAGTCTTAGAGCTTATGTTCATCTTGATGACAAGCTCGAGTTCATCGAAAACGGAGTTCTCATGCTCTTCTATGATGTTTTCGATGTTGAAGGTTTTGCCGGTTCTTCTCCGATTGGAGGTTTCTCTCCTCTTTTTGTTGGCATACCTCCCTTGCCTCTTCTTACTATTTCCAGTCGTTGTTTTGATGCTACTCGTTGTCTTGTTTCTAACAAGCTTGAGTTTGCTCATTTCGGAGCTCTTTTGCAAAAGTTATGGTAGTCCTGGTTGCTGATGTTGGGCTTGCGGTAGTACTGCTCCCTGGAGCGGTAGTACCGCAGGCACCTGCGGTAGTACCGCACTTCGGCGCGGTAGTACAATAGGAGCCCATGGTAGTACCGCTCCTCCGGAGCCGTAGTACCATGGCCCCCAGGCCAAGTGCCGCTTCATCACGGTAGTAGGGCGGATGTAATTTACATCCGCGCCTCCGCGGTAGTACCGCATCCCTTGCGCGGTAGTACTGTGCGCGGCCTGGCTCAGCTGCCAGGCGGTAGTACCGCTCCTCTGCGGTAGTACTGTGTCGGATTTTTGCTACGTCTGTTTTCCAGCGGAAGTAGGAACGGATGTTCTGTTATCCACACTCTTCTCAGGCTTGGGGTTCCCTGCCTTGCGGTAGTACCGCAAGGGGAAGCTGCGGAAGTACCATCCTCAGCCCATGTGCTTAAGGTCTGCCCTAGCTACTGCTGTTGCTGCAGTAGTACCGCGGCTCCTCACGGTAGTACCACATGGCCTCATGGTAGTGCCGCTCTTCTGGAGCGGTAGTACCGCTGGTCGCGGGCTGGTAGGTGGATAACGGTTGGTTTTTTTGTCCTAAGCTATAAAAGGGGTGTCTTCTTCCTCTAGTTGACTACCTCTTCCAACCCTAAGCTCCATTGTTGCTCTAAGCTCCATTTTGCCCGATCCCCCTCCCTAGCCAATCAAACTTGTTGATTTGCTCGGGAGTGGTTGAGAAGGCCCCGATCTACACTCCCACCAAGAGAAATTTGATTCCCCCCCACTAATCCCTTGCGGATCTTGTTACTCTTGGGTGTTTGAGCACCCTAGACGGTTGAGGTCACCGCGGAGCCATATTCCATTGTGGTGAAGCTTTGTGGTGTCGTTGGGAGCCTCCGATTGAGTTGTGGAGATTGCCCCAACCTTGTTTGTAAAGGTTTGGTCGCCGCCTCAAAGGGCACCAATAGTGGAATCACGACATCTCGCATTGTGTGAGGGCGTGAGGAGAATACGGTGGCCCTAGTGGCTTCTTGGGGAGCATTGTGCCTCCACACCGCTCCAACGGAGACGTACTTCCCTTCAAAGGGAAGGAACTTCGGTAACACATCCTCATCTCCACCGGCTCCACTCTTTGTTATCTTGTGCCTTTACTTGTGCAAGCTTATTTGGGATATATCTCTTGCTTGCTTGTGTTCCTATCTTTGTTGCATCATATAGGTTTCTCACCTAGTTGCATATCTAGACAACCTACTTTGATGCAAAGTTTAAATTGTTAAAGAAAAGCTAAAAATTGTTACTTGCCTATTCACCCCCCCTCTAGTCAACCATATCGATCCTTTCAATTGGTATCAGAGCCTCGTCTCTTTATTAAGGACTTTACCGTCCGAAGAGTATGGTTGACGTCGTAGAAGGTGAGGAGGAGCACTCCGGTGCAAATCCGATATCTTCGACGGGAGAGGGGGGGAACCGCGGTCTCTCGTGAGGAGTTCAATGTGGCGTTGGACACATTGAAAACCTCCATGACAACCGAGGTCAAAAGCATGTTTAAAGATTTCTTAGAAGAGCTTAAACTTTCCACCGTACTGTTGAAAGTGGGTGATCCCGCCAACAAGGTGTCGGATGCTCCCTCCGACAAGGGGGAAGCTACTAGTGAGAAAGCCCTTTCTACTAGTGGTAAGAGTGGCACCGGCATCTTTGCCCATGTGGAACCTCCACTTGTCTATGGTGGACCTCTCCCTTCCACTCATTTGAATCATGCCGGCCCGGCCCCTAAGATCGAGAAGAATGTAGAATTTGATTCTTGGGTCTATCGTTTTAAGCGTCATTTAAATCATGTGAACACTAACCTTTGGAGAATCAATGAAGAAGGTTTCTATCTGCATGACCAAAGCAACTTCACTCCTAGAGAAGCCGTGGATAATCAATTCAATGAGAATGCTCTCTTCATCATTCAAGATACAATTCCACCCGAAGACCTACCTCATCTTCGTCC
>NW_024119835.1:0-11767 GCF_003073215.2 Triticum urartu
AAAAAGGGGGGTGGGGGGGGGTGTTGTGGGGCGCGGCTGGAGATGCCCTTAGTAGCCCTATCATAGTCGGGCAGCCACACCTACTGGACCGGCTGTTAGCCTTCAATGGCTCCCCCTGCACGGTTGTTCGCAACAAAGTATAAACAGGTTTCAATTATTCAGCATCATAAGATCAATCAGTGATGAACTACCGCTTTGGACAAAGCGGTCAGGCTGGTCATAGTGGGGAGTAACTTATACTAGTGTCATGTATATGACACTAGTCTAAGTTACTACCTTCATAGTGCAAAATAACATACTAGTAGTGTCATAGATTGCTTCATTTATTAACTCATAAACTCATTTTGCCTCGGAAAGCGCTATGTTACAGTAACATATTATGTTACCACAAGCACCTTTTTCCTCATTAAATACTTGCCACATAAGCAAAATTATCTTGGGATGTGTTAAGTTACTACCTAAGTTACCCCCACTATGGCTAGCCTCATGAGTTTAAGAAACGTATTGCACGGAAAACAATTTATTGCATGCACTTCTTCCTATGAACATTCAGCCTAACAAACGCATACCGCACACCAAACCCAGCCTCCCAGGAATACAGGCTGTAAAAGTCATACGCCTCTTCAAGTGAGTCCGAAGTCATACCAATAGCAGGATTTACTAGAGCCCCTGCCTTCTTATCAGCATAAGCTCACAGTGACATTCCAGGGCAGAAACCCTTTAGGCCTTGTTCGGTTACGTGTGGATCCGAGGGGATTGAAGGGGTTTGAGGAGGATTTAAACCTCTTATAAGGCAAAATACATCTCAATCCTTGCCAATCCCCTCCAATCCTCTTGGGGGGAGGATTAACTAAATAAGGCCTTAGGGTCCCTTTCCCACTCTTCGCCACAGCTGCCAAACCGGACAATGTGACATCAAGCTACGTTACCAGTGCTCATAATCAATCAATTAATACTCCCTTTTGGCTTATACGCCAAATTGAGAATCCAATTGCCCGCAAAAACAAATCAAACCTCGCATGCAAGTTTTCAGTGCATCAATATCGCCACTATTAGTATCCGTAATCGATCCAATAAAGAACTAAGCGGATCTGTTACTACTACAGGCTTCAACTCATCCCCAGCAATTTGAATGTTCACATGAATAATTCAGCACGCACACTAAGCAGATTCAGAATCCGTACAGCAAGTCAATCTTTTGCACTAGTGCTGGTGAGTAAAACATCACTCATTTATCCCTAGCTAGACCCCTGGGTTGCATACTTTTAAGTTCCCACACCTTATAGTAGTAGACATTATTTGCAAGTTTAGTACTCCCTCCATTTACTTATACAAGGCTACTATGAAATATATGTTTTCCATCAATACAAGGCCACCAACAGTAATCAAGAAAAGAATTAATGGTATTTCCTCGTACTAGCAACCTGTTTAATATTTGCATGCATGCAGTCATAATAACATTAACTACTTCCTTCACTCAATTTCCTTCCATGCAAATTGTATATTAATGATCTCAACAAATGAAAAGAAAAGCTGGCTTGTAAAGTATGCATTAAATTTTACCTTGGTACCTGTAAATTGTAATTTGAGTTTGTGGTCTTGTATATAAAAATGGAAAATGCTACACCTACGAAAACATTCCGTACGTTTACGAAGCCTTCCAACTAAACTAAACACCCCCCCTGATTTTCAGGGGGTGGGCCCCTCACTTCCCTAAACACCAATACCAACACTCCATGTCGGTTATTACGTAAGCTACGTAGAAATCTTTACGTAAGTCTAGCATTGCTCATAAAAATGAAGGGAGTATACAACATTTCTTGTTCATGGTAGCAACCGCCAACCGTGTGACAAATATTTATATGCATAGAGCGTCTTTAGTTGAGAACGTCTTTAGTTTAGCACACCTCTGTTCTTAACAGCAATGGTGCTGCAGATTGGGTCTCTGCAACTGCAAGCAATACAAGGATGGAAGCATAAGACTCACTACAGGGAGCATTAAAAAATGGATGAAACATTACATCCATACACTGTTCTAATGTCATGTACAACAGTTCCAGGGACTACCAGTAATGAAACCAAAAACTCGTTTCTTACCCCGTACATGACATTGCAAAACTAGCAATACATAGAATGGCAAGGGGTAGTAATATGTCCAATTGCAGGAGCAAAATTCAGAGATTGGCAAAAACTGTGCAACAGATAGTTCTGCATAAAGTAACTAAGAATGACATGCAATGATCTCAGAGAGATAACAAAACCATCGATCATCTTGGACTGCTAGAAAGAAAAACAGAGGCAGAAGTTGCAGCTCATTTAGAGTTTAAAATGTATCTCGTGAAACATAAGAGAGTTTCACTTTCACAGGTACAAAACTAAACGACTAGTTAGTGCTAAAAAAAGTACACTTGACCTTTGTATCACCAATCGTTTACCAGGTTAAAAAACTCAATTTTGTTTTAAGAAAAAACACTTGATATCCTAACTGATTGAATTGATGACCTCAATGGCACATTGCAAACTTCCTGTTTCCATCAGTTAACTAAAGATTCAACTTACCAGGATATGAAGAGCCACCAACCCGGTCTCCCAACAACAAGGAACAAGGCCAAAGAGAAACAAGGCCCCAACCTTATCTCCCAGGCACATACGGATCCATCACGCCAACCTTAAAACTGGATAGTTCATTGATGAATGGTAAACTTAGCTTAAGTATAGTTCAACCAGGACACCATTCTTTTTCAGAGAACAAAACAGAGACTTGATGCAAATGTTCCAGGTGGAGAAAAATTGAGTAGTACGTTTCAAAAAAAAAAAAATTGAGTAGTTGTGCATGTACTTGCTGCTCACCCACTTGTATATGCTACTTCCAACTACTCTTCTTACCGTTGCATCATTATAAGGATTTGCTTACCTCCATTACAATGTTCAATCAAAACAGTTTTGTTTCATAGCATGATGTACATCACCTGCCCCAAAAAAACTCGAACGGGATAAATTATACAACACCTGCCCAGCAAAAAATATGTAAAGAATCTACGGGACCCAATTAAAAATAGCAACCGCAAACCATGTCACACCTCATATTTATATGTACAGAACATCTTTAGTTTGGTTCTTTGCAGCAACTGCAAACCATGTCACGCCCCGTATTTATATGCAGGGAACACCGTTCTTTGCAGCAACCGCAAACCATATCACAACTCATATTTATATGCAGAGAACATCTTTATAGTTTGGTTCTTTGCAGCAATGATGAGTTGCAGATTGTAGGAGCTGAATTGTTCTTAACATCATCGGTGCTGCAGATTGTGTCTCTACAGTAATGCTCAGAAATACAAGGAACAGGTTGCAAATTACTCCCTCCGTTCGGAATTACTTGTCGCAGAAATGGATGTATCTAGACATATTTTAGTTCTAGATACATCCATATCCGAGACAACTAATTCTGAACGGAGGGAGTAGATGCCAGGAATTGAAGCATAGATGCTAGGTAGCATTAGAAAATCAGATGGGTGTTACTTTCATTACCGATACCCTGTTCTAAGCCTTGGCAGCAACTTACAGGTGCTCCACAGGCCATCAGTAAGCAAATAAAAAATCCAATACAGGACATTGCAAACTAACAAAGCTTAAGGTAACGTCAAACTGTGCCGACATCACTAAGAAATTAAGCAGTATATTATGTTGTTAAGAAGTAGTACAAGACTGCAAGAGAAGAACAAGTGGACACAAGCATAAGATAACATCAAGCACAATAGATGTAGCATTAGCTAGGTAGTACTCATTGAGATAGAAAACAGTAGTTCTAGCACCGATGATCTATCCTATAAGCAACATGTTTCTTACCCTTAATAGGGCAAGGCAAACCAAAATAACAAAAGAAAATGACTAGGAACAATTACTACTTGGCAAAAGCATAACCTTGTCGGTCGGTTGTCGAGACCACTGTCCCCAGAGTTGGCTTGCCGGCGCCTTATGGCTTTTGTTAGAAGGGCAGTTGAGAATCTGGCATGTTAATGGTGTAGCTGGAGAGAAGATGGATGATGGTGAAAGGACGGTCGGCGACGAGGACAAACTGATCGTCCTGCTCCAAGAAATCGACATCTTCAGATATCACTTGGACCAAATGGAAGTTATACTTCCAGATGTGAGCGGACCGATCCAGATGTCGAGTGAAGTAGACGCAATTCGGCTCAATGCCTGGGAACTTATCAGCATCCACAGCCACACATCTTCGATGCCCAACGAAGATGGCAAACCTGCCGATGCTCCACATAGGCACGAGCTGGCGGGTCACGGTGTCAAATCTGAGAACACTAGGGAAGACGGTTGTGCGTTTTCTGAAGACGAGCAACATGTGTCCATCCAATCCGACTAGAAAACATCGATCGTCGTCTCCGTCATATGTGCAGCCGGAGAAAACATTGGCAAGCAACATGCTTGTACTCAAACCAGGCGGGAAATGATAGGCTGCCAGGTAGGTGAATAGAATAGCAAACGTGGCAGCTTTGTTCAAGCTCGCGTACACACCACCATTCACGCCCGTCTTGAGTAAGAAATTATAATCTGGTACACACCACCATTCACGCCCGTTTTGGCCGTTGCCTACTGTTTTGTCTAGGTCCGCTCCAACCTCACCAGACTTGGCTGTGCTGGCTAGCTAGCCAGTCACCAGTTTGTGGGTGGATAAGGTTTGTAGGGATCCAGATTGGGATAATTCCCTGGTTGGCTCCGGCCAGCAATGATGACGCCGCCGCCCGCGGGTGCCGGTTTTCTTCTTGGAGATGTCGTTCGGGTCTGCGTTTTTTCTTCCTACCTCAATGCTTTTCATGTGCTCATGTGCAAGATACATTTTTTATGCTAGCCAGTCACCAGTTTGTGGGTGGATAAGGTTTGTAGGGATCCAGATTGGGATAATTCCCTGGTTGGCTCCGGCCAGCAATGATGACGCCGCCGCCCGCGGGTGCCGGTTTTCTTCTTGGAGATGTCGTTCGGGTCTGCGTTTTTTCTTCCTACCTCAATGCTTTTCATGTGCTCATGTGCAAGATACATTTTTTATAATTGTTAAAATACAACACTGGAAAAGTGCACTATTTCCTATTTATTTTTCTTTTTCTTTCTTTTCTTTTCTTTTTACTTTCTTAAATGCTGAACTTTTTAAAATTCATTAATTATTTTCAAAATGATGAAAAAAATTCAAATTTGCGAAAATTTTCGTCAAAATTGGCAAACTTAAAAAAAATGATGAACATTTTTTATCAAATTCATGAACTATTTCTCAGATGGGTGAACTTTTCTGAAAAATCAATGAACTCTTTTCAAAATCGATGAATTTTTTAAAAAAAGAATGAACTTTTCCAAATTTGTGGGTTTTTTTTCAAAATCAATAAACTTTTGAAATTGCTGAACTTTTTTCCCATTTTTAGATGTTTTTTTTAAACCAATGAACTTTTTGGAATTTTTTGTGATTTTTTTTCAAAATTGGTGAACTCTCTTTGAACCCAGTGAACATTTTGATTTTTTTGCGAACTTCTTAAATTACTATTTTTAAAAATAATTATCGAAAAGTCAACGACCAACTAGTTAAAAGCCAACTTGTAATTAAACTCTCTCCTCTTTCTTAATGAGCGTTCTTGAAAAAAAATGTTCACTAGGAAATACTGAACAAAAAAAACCTCATAGAATGAGCGAGTTTTTATTTAGGGGCTTGTGAGCGAGCAGGTGGGCATGAGAGGGAGAGGTGCCCTGTTGGGCCGCGGCACACGCCCCGATCTAGCGAGCGCCAACTACTCCTTTCGGCATTGGAGGCATATATGAGTTCATCAGATTAGTAGTTACCCTGTGGGCAATTTGGCAGCATGCAGAAAATCTCTCCGTGAAGGCATTTTTCAAAGCCCTCAGGCTATAAACCGATTCATAACATCCTACTTAGGTGAACTAAGCCTTCAATATCTAGCCCAGTTGCAAGTGTTTCTTGAACTACAGGATGGACAGCGCCCCAGGGAATTTACCTCTAAAGTAAACGTTGATGCAGCGGTTGATAGAGCCTGAAGATATCGAGCAGTGGGCGCCATAAGAGCTTTCGTGGGAGCCTCGGCGTTGTGTTTAACAGAATCAACGATCCAACTACACTCCAAGCACTAGCTGTACGAGAGGCCCTCGATCTGGCAGAGGATCCCAACTTGAAGCATATGCATGTCGCCTCTGATTGCAAGGTGGTTGTCGATGAAATTAAGCAGGAAGATGTTGCTACATATGGGCCAATTATTGAGGAGATCAAGCAACATTCTGATGTTTGTATTTGATGTAATATATTTCATGAATTTAGAAGTTTCATGGGGAAGCTCACAATTTAGTGAAGCATGCGTTATCTTTGTTAGGCCAGCCTGATGGACTTCCTTTTGCCCTAATCATTATGAGGTTTATTAATAAAACTTCGTGAATCCTAAAAAAAAAACTTCGTGAGATTGTCTAAAAAAAGCTATCAGCGCCTGAAGCACCGAACAGGAGCTCCCGTTTTTTAAAAAAACTTCGTGAGATTGTCTAAAAAAACTTCGTGAGATTCCCCCATGCAGCTCTGCAAAATATGGAATATAATCACTCGGATCATCGACCTCTGGTCGTGGACACAGAGTATTACGTTCAGACTGTACCCGTAGTGAATGATGTACATGCGAGGAGATTTGAGGCGAGATGGTTACGTGAAAAAAGCTTTAATGATACAGTTCTGGAGGCTTGGTCAAGAGTTGAAGCAGATCCAGGCTTGACTAGCATATACGGAAAGCTAAATAAAATGCATGCAGAGTTTCATGATTGGGACCAGCGCGTCATGAAGAAACCAAAGAAAAGGTTACGTAAAGCTCAAAGGGACCTGGAGAATGTGATGGCCGGCCCAATGAATGATGAAGCCGATGCTAAGAAGAAAGAACTGGCGGAGCTGATTGAGTATCTATTAGAATTAGAAGAAATCCAGGCTATGCAATATTCCAGGGCTACGTGGCTGACGAGTGGCGATCGCAATACTGGTTTTTTCCAAGCCTTTGCATCTGCTAGAAGGAAGAGGAATTTTGTCAAAAAACTTAAAGATGCAGGAGTTAACTGGTTGGAAGGTATACCGGAGTTAAACTCACATATTCATGACTATTTTACTCATCTATTTACTTCTGAAGTACAGCACACGGATCCTAGTGTCTTACAAAAAGTGCAAAGCAAGGTCACTACACAAATGAATAACTTCCTGTTGGCGCCTTATACTGCGGATGATGTGAAAAAAGCTGTGTTTAGTATTGGAGTGTCGCCTCTGATTGCAAGGTGGTTGTCGATGAAATTAAGCAGGAAGATGTTGCTACATATGGGCCAATTATTGAGGAGATCAAGCAACATTCTGATGTTTGTATTTGATGTAATATATTTCATGAATTTAGAAGTTTCATGGGGAAGCTCACAATTTAGTGAAGCATGCGTTATCTTTGTTAGGCCAGCCTGATGGACTTCCTTTTGCCCTAATCATTATGAGGTTTATTAATAAAACTTCGTGAATCCTAAAAAAAAAACTTCGTGAGATTGTCTAAAAAAAGCTATCAGCGCCTGAAGCACCGAACAGGAGCTCCCGTTTTTTAAAAAAACTTCGTGAGATTGTCTAAAAAAACTTCGTGAGATTCCCCCATGCAGCTCTGCAAAATATGGAATATAATCACTCGGATCATCGACCTCTGGTCGTGGACACAGAGTATTACGCTCAGACTGTACCTGTAGTGAATGATGTACATGCGAGGAGATTTGAGGCGAGATGGTTACGTGAAAAAAGCTTTAATGATACAGTTCTGGAGGCTTGGTCAAGAGTTGAAGCAGATCCAGGCTTGACTAGCATATACGGAAAGCTAAATAAAATGCATGCAGAGTTTCATGATTGGGACCAGCGCGTCATGAAGAAACCAAAGAAAAGGTTATGTAAAGCTCAAAGGGACATGGAGAATGTGATGGCTGGCCCAATGAATGATGAAGCCGATGCTAAGAAGAAAGAACTGGCGGAGCTGATTGAGTATCTATTAGAATTAGAAGAAATCCAGGCTATGCAATATTCCAGGGCTACGTGGCTGACGAGTGGCGATCGCAATACTGGTTTTTTCCAAGCCTTTGCATCTGCTAGAAGGAAGAGGAATTTTGTCAAAAAACTTAAAGATGCAGGAGTTAACTGGTTGGAAGGTATACCGGAGTTAAACTCACATATTCATGACTATTTTACTCATCTATTTACTTCTGAAGTACAGCACACGGATCCTAGTGTCTTACAAAAAGTGCAAAGCAAGGTCACTACACAAATGAATAACTTCCTGTTGGCGCCTTATACTGCGGATGATGTGAAAAAAGCTGTGTTTAGTATTGGAGACCTAAAGGCTCCTGGCCTGGATGGTCTTCATGCCATATTCTTTAAGAAATACTGGCATATTTTGGGGGATGATATAACACAGGAGGTCCTTCTTGCTATCAATTCTAGGAAGATTCCGGCTGAGTGGAATGATACAACAATCGTTATGATCCCGAAGATTGATACGCCAGAACTGGTAACTCAATTTCGCCCCATAAGCCTCTGTAATGTTCTTTATAAAATTATCTCCAAGATGTTGGCGTCACGTCTGAAAAATATCCTCCCTGAGATTATCTCGAATACACAAAGTGCTTTCGTACCAGGAAGGATGATTACTGACAATATTCTGATAGCATATGAATGTGTTCATAAAATCAAGAATAAGAGGGCTGGACAAACTGGTCTATGTGCGGTAAAATTGGACATGCATAAAGCTTATGACAGGGTGGAATGGTCCTTTTTACATGATATGATGGCTGCTTTGGGATTTCATGAACATTGGATTGAGATGATGATGGCTTGTGTAAGCTCTGTCAGGTATAAAGTGAGATTTAATTCTCAAGAGACGGATTCTTTTACTCCTACTAGGGGTATTAGACAGGAGGGCCCCATCTCCCCTTACTTGTTCCTCTTATGTGCGGAAGGTCTTTCTAGTCTATTGCAGTATGAAGAAGAAGCCGGTGGCATAGAAGGAATCAGAGTGTGCAGAAACGCACCGTCAGTATCACACCTGTTTATTCGCTAATGATTCTTTGATTCTAATGAAAGCAGATACTTTAAATGCAGCTTCCTTACAGCATGTTCTAAAGACCTACTGTCAGAGTTCGGGACAATTTGTGAGTTTGTCGAAATCTAGTGTCTTTTTCAGTCCAAACACTCCTGTCATATCTAGGACTGAAATTTGCCAGCAGTTAAACATTGACACTGAAGCTTTACCTGACAAGTATCTCCGGCTTCCGGCGATGGTGGGAGCAGATAGAAGTGACTGTTTTAGGCACTTTTGTGAAAGAATTAAAGAAAGGCTACAAGGATGGATGGAGAAACAATTGTCCACTGGTGGCAAGGAAATTCTTATTAAATCTGTAGCTCAAGCAATCCCAGTTTTTGCCATGTCAGTCTTCAGTATACCTAAAGGGATTTGCAAAGAGATCACTGATTTGATTGCTCAGTTTTGATGGGGGGATGATGAGGAACATAAAAGGATGCATTGGTACACTTGGTGGAAACTTTGCTATCCAAAAAATGAAGGTGGGATGGGCTTTAGGGACCTCCATTCTTTCAATTTGGCAATGCTCTCGAAACAATGTTGGCGACTTATCACCAACCCAGATTCTCTTTGTGCTCGAGTTTTGAAAGCAAAATATTATCCAAATGTAAATTTACTCCAAGCAACACTGAAAAGCGGAGCATCATTTACATGGCAAAGTATTATGAAGGGGTTAGAAACTTTTAAGTTGGGATATATATGGCGCATCGGAACTGGAGAGAATGTGAATATATGGAGTGATCCCTGGGTGCCAGCCAGCCCGGATAGGAAGGTTATCTCAAACCGAGGTCAAACTATTCTCTCGGTCGTCAGTGATCTCATTGACCCTCATACGGGAGCATGGGACGAGCCCCTGATCTGTTCTATTTTTAATCCTGTCGACGCTAGAAGGATCATGCAAATCCCAATTAATCACAATGGATTTGATGATTTTATTGCCTGGAACCTAGATCGGAGGGGTATTTTTTCAGTTCGTTCGGCGTACCGCTTACAATGGATTCAATCTTTTCAGGCGCATGCAAATGTATTGGCACGCCCAGCTGGATCAAACTTACTGGAAGTATGGCCTACACTGTGGAAACTGCAGGTTCCGCGTAAGATTCAGATTTTTTTGCTGGCGTGCACTTCATGGAATTATCCTCCTAAGATCCATACTCACTAATAGACATGTGGGTACCAATGGCTCATGTCCGATTTGTCACCAGGACGCAGAAGATGTACGCCATCTGCTTTTTGACTGTACACATGCAAAGGAATTGTGGCTCCGACTAGGTATCCTGGATATTGTTGAAGAAGCAAAGTTAATTGATTGCTCTGGTTCAATCATAGTCTAACACCTGATCCTAGCAGACTCCAGACCGATCCCTATAAAGCCTAATTTGGATGTAAAACATGTGATACCGGTTGGGGCTTGGTACTTATGGTGGGTGCGCCGTGAGCTCACCCATGATGGATCACCGCCACCTCCCTCGAGATGGCCTATTTCGGTCCTGGCAATTGCAAACAGTTTTCATCAAGCCAACTTAAAAATTCGCGTTGTACATGAACATAAATGGAGCAAGCCAGAACCCAAGTTTGTGAAGCTAAACGTGGATGCCTCTTTCCATATGGATGAGGGTGCAGGAGCCATTGCAGCTATTCTTAGAGACAGTAATGGTAATTTTTTGGCGGCACAATATCGGTTTATACCTTACGCAGCAGATGTGGTGACAATGGAGGCTTTGGCTATGCGTGATGGACTAATATTTGCAAACTCTCTGGGGTTCTCTCGAGTGGAAGCTGATGAAGCTATGTACCTAGGGTAGGGGCACGAACCCGTCCAAAGAGCCCTACCCAAGGACATCCCTAGAAGAAATCACCTATCAATCGACTTGAAGGTACCCCACTCGACAGGTTCAAGACACTCGACCAAGAAGCTACCACTCGACCATGAAGCTAATCACTCGACTGCCAGGAGACCTACAGTCACTCCGTAGGCAAACGGTCAGCTGTTAAGTAGTCTTCATGGTCATTATAGCACTTTATTAGAGGCGTTACCAGTAACGCCCAATCTTAAATGTACCTTAAACCCTGCATTACTGAGGGCAGGAGGGGGCCGGCGAACTCTATATAAGCCACCCCCCTCCTCAGTATGAAGGGTTCGCACCCCTGTAATCCATACACGCATAATCCAGTCGACCGCCTTCGGGCTCCGAGACGTAGGGCTATTACTTCCTCCGAGAAGGGCCTGAACTCGTAAACCTCGCGTGTAACAACTTCCCAATAGCTAGGATCTAGCCTCCCCATACTCACCCCCCTACATCACTGTCAGAGTCGGAACCACGACAGTTGGCACCCACCGTGGGGCAGGAATCTTAGCACTTAGTTGGAGAAGATGCGATCTTTTCCGATCCCTTTGATCATGGTTTCTTGCGGAGTTTTGGTGGAGGGCCGCGAGATCCGTCTCGGCGCGCTCACCTTCATCGCCGATGACTCCGCCTGGCTTCAGGAGGCACCACTCGACATCGACGCGCTCCTCGTCCGCGGCGCGACGCACTTCCGCGCATGCATTCGTTGCGTCCTCCTAAGGCAGCCATCGACCCAGTATCGGTCGACCCCTGCGTCGTCTCCCCGCCCTGTCTCCCACCAGC
>NW_024119836.1:0-22673 GCF_003073215.2 Triticum urartu
GAGACAAGAATTGGATACAAGAGATGAACTAGGGTTTGGAGATGAGATGGTGCTGGTGAAGATGTTGATGGAGATTGCCCTCTCCCGATGAGAGGAGCGTTGGTGATGACGATGGTGATAATTTCCCCCTCCCGGAGGGAAGTATCCCCAGTAGAACAGCTTTGCCGGAGCTCTAGATTGGTTCTGCCAAGGTTCCGCCTCGTGGCAGCGGAGTCTCGTCCCGAAAGGTTCCCCTCGTGATCGCAATAGGGGAAGTTGAAGATCAAGAGGAACCAGATGATGTGGCCGATGATCATCTTCGTCGGGTCATTGTTGATGCAAAGAGACAGTGCAAAAGTCAAAAGGAGAAGCTGAAGTTTGATCGCATGTTAGAGGATCACAAAAAAGGGTTGTACCACAATTGCGAAGATGGCAACACAAAGCTCGGTACCGTACTGGAATTGCTGCAGTGGAAGGCAGAGAATGGGGGACCTGGCAAAGGATTTGAGAAGCTACTGAAAATATTGAAGAAGAAGCTTCCAAAGGATAACGAATTGCCCGACAGTACGTTCGCAACAAAGAAGGTTGTATGCCCTCTAGGATTGGAGGTGCAGAAGATACATGCATGCCCTAATGACAGCATCCTCTACCATGGCGTACGAGGATTTGAACGCATGTCTGGTATGCGGTGCGTTGCGGTATAAAATCAGACGAGATGACCCTGGTGATGTTGAGGGCGAGCGGCCCAGGAAGAGGGTTCCTGCCAAGGTGATGTGGTATGCTCCTATAATACCATGGTTGAAACGACTGTTCAGAAACAAAGAGCATGCCAAGTTGATGCGATGGCACAGAGAGGACCGTAAGAAAGACGGGAAGTTGAGAGCACCCGCTGACGGGTCGTAGTGAAGAAGAATCGAGAGAAAGTAATGGGAGGAGTTTGCAGGTGATGCAAGGAATGTATGGTTTGTTTTAAGCGCGGATGGCAATATTCCTTTTGGGGAGCATAGCAGCAATCACAACACCTAGCCCATGACTCTATGTATCTATAACCTTCCTCCTTGGTTGTGCATGAAACGGAAGTTCATTATGATGCCAGTTCTCATCCAAGGCCCTAAGCAACCCGGCAATGACATTGATGTGTACCTTAGGTCATTAGTTGAAGAACTTTTACAGGTGTGGAATGGAAACGGTGTACGTGTGTGGGATGAGCACAAACAGGAGGAATTTGACCTGCATGCGTTGCTGTTTGTAACCATCAATGATTGGCCTGCTCTCAGTAACCTTCGGTAGACAAACAAGGGATACCACGCATGCACACACTGTTTAGATGACACCAAAAGTATGTACATGGACAAATGCAGGAAGAATGTGTACCTGGGGCATCGTCGATTTCTTCCGACCAACCATCAATGTCGAAAGAAAGGCAAGCATTTCAAAGGCGAGGCAGATCATCGAAAGAAGCCCGCCATCCATACCAGTGATCACGTACTTGCTATGGTCAATGATTTATAAGTAATCTTTGGAAAGGGTCCCGACGGACTATCTGTTCCGAATGATGCTTAGGGACGCGCACCCATGTGGAAGAAGAAATCTATATTTTGGGACCTACCCTACTGGAAAGACCTAGAGGTCTGATCTTCAATCGGCGTGATGCACATGACGAAGAATCTTTGCGTAAACCTGCTAGGCTTCTTGACCGTGTATGGGAAGACAAAAGATACACCAGAGGCACGGGAGGACCAGCAACGTGTGCATGAAAAAGACGGCATGCCTCCAAAGCAGTATGAAGGTCCTGCCAGCTACGCTCTTACGAAAGAAGAGAATGAAATCTTCTTTGAATGCCTGCTCAGTATGAAGGCCCCGTCTGGCTTCTCGTCGAATATAAAGGGAATAATAAATATGCCAGAGAATAAGTTCCAGAACCTAAAGTCTCATGACTGCCACGTGATTATGATGCAACTGCTTCCGGTTGCATTGAGGGGGCTTCTACCGGAAAACGTTCGATTAGCCATTGTGAAGCTATGTGCATGCCTCAATGCAATCTCTCAGAAGGTGATCAATCCAGAAATCCTACCAAGGTTAAGGAGTGACGTGGCGCAATGTCTTGTCAGTTTCGAGCTGGTGTTCCCACCATCCTTCTTCAATATCATGACGCACGTCCTAGTTCATCTAGTCGACGAGATTGTCATTCTGGGCCCTGTATTTCTACACAATATGTTCCCCTTTGAGAGGTTCATGGGATTCCTAAAGAAATATGTCCGAAACCGCGCTAGGACAGAAGGAAGCATCTCCATGGGACATCAAACAGAGGATGCCATTGGGTTTTGTGTTGACTTCATTCATGACATTAAGAAGATTGGTCTCCCTCAATCGTGGTATGAGGGGAGACTGACTGGAAAAGGCACGCTAGGATGGGAGTCAATAATATGTAGGGACGGGCATTCTTGGTCTCAAGCACACTACACAGTTCTACAGAATTCTACTTTGGTGACCATGTATGTCGATGAACACAAGAACATTCTGCGCTCTGCTACCTCTTGAGCATGCGTTGGTTTTTCCCTTGAAGAGGAAAGGGTGATGCAGCAAAGTAGTGTAAGTATTTCCCTTAGTTTTTGATAACCAAGGTATCAATCCAGTAGGAGGCCACACGCAAGTCCATCGTACCTACACAAACAAATAAGAACCTTGCAACCAACGCGATAAAGGGGTTGTCAATCCCTTCACGACCACTTGCAAAAGTGAGATCTGATAGAGATGATAAGATAATATTTTTGGTATTTTTAGGATAAAGACTGAAAGTAAATATTGCAAAATAAACGGTGAACGAAATAGCTAGTTGACGGAAGATAAATATAATGGAAAATAGACCCGGGGGCCATAGGTTTCACTAGTGGCTTCTCTCAAGATAGCATAAGTATTATGGTGGGTGAACAAATTACTGTCGAGCAATTGATAGAAAGTGCATAATTATGAGAATATCTAGGCATGATCATGTATATAGGCATCACGTCCGCAACAAGTAGACCGACTCCTGCCTGCATCTACTACTATTACTCCACACATCGACCGCTATATAGCATGCATCTAGAGTAGTAAGTTCCTAAGAACAGAGTAACGCATTAGGTAAGATGACATGATGTAGAGGGATAAACTCAAGCAATATGATATAAACCCCATCTTTTTATCCTTGATGGCAACAATATGTGTCGTTTCCCCTACTGTCACTGGGATCAAGCAACGCAAGATTGAACCCAAAGCTAAGCACTTCTCCCATTGCAAGAAAGATCAATCTAGTAGGCCAAACCAAACCCATAATTCAAAGAGACTTGCAAAGATAACCAATCATACATAAAAGAATTCAGAGAAGATTCAAATATTGTTCATAGATAATCTTGATCATAAACCCACAATTCATCGGATCTCGACAAACACACCGCAAAAAGAGTTGCATCGAATAGATCTCCAAGAAGATCGAGGAGAACTTTGTATTGAGATCCAAAGAGAGAGAGGAAGCCATATAGCTAATAACTATGGACCCGAAGGTCTGTGGTAAACTACTCACACATCATCGGAGAGGCTATGGTGTTGATGTAGAAGCCCTCCGTGATCGATTCCCCCTCCGGCAAAGAGCCGAAAAAGGCCCCAAGATGGGATCTCACGAGTACAGAAGGTTGTGGCGGTGGAAATAGGGTTTCGTGGTGCTCCTTGATGGTTTCGGGGTACGTAGGTATATATAGGAGGAAGAAGTAGGTTGGTGGAGCCACGAGGGGCCCACGAGGGTGGGGGTGCGCCTAGAGGGGCAGGCACGCCTCCCTGCCTCGTGGCCTCCTCGTTGGTTTCTTGATGTCCACTCCAAGTCCTCTGGATCACGTTTGTTCCAAAAATCACGCTCCCGAAGGTTTCATTCCGTTTGGACTCCGTTTGATATTCCTTTTCTGCAAAACACTGAAATAGGCAAAAAAACAACAATTTGCACTGGGCCTTGGGTTAATATGTTAGTCCCAAAAATAATATAAAAGTGTATAATAAAGACCATTAAACATCCAAAACAGAATATATAATAGCATAGAGCAATCAAAAATTATAGATACGTTGGAGACGTATCACGCTCCAAACACCCGGAGTAGTGAGAGGACTGGATTACATGTGAACACATCAGGAATTTCGGCAGTTGGTTGCAAACACATCTCAGGGGTGACAACACTGTTTCAGATGAGCTGTACTCGTTGGCCAGGGAACCGTCTTCGACTGTATTGACTTACGAAGGGTACGAGATAAATGGGAATACATTTTACACGATCTCCCAAGATCAAAAGAGCACCAACCAGAACAACGGTGTCCGCTTTGATGCAGCAACCAAGAGGGGAAAGGACACATATTATGGTTACATAGTGGACATATGGGAACTTGACTACAGACATAATTTTAAGGTCCCTTTGTTTCAGTGCAAATTGGTCGATCTGTCAGGAGGCGGGGTATAGGTAGACCCACAATACGTTATGACAACAGTGGATCTGAACAATCTTGGGTACATAGACGAACCATTCGTCCTAGCCAATGATGTGGCGCGGGTTTTCTATGTGAAGGCCATGTCTACCAAACCGAGAAAAAGAAAAGATAAGGAAGCGAATACATCATACGATGAGCCAAAGCGCCACATAGTTCTTTCGGGAAAAAGAGACATCGTGGGATTGGAGGGCAAGACAAACATGTCTGAAGATTATGAAAAGTTCAATGAAATTCCTCCCTTCAAAGTGAAGGCTGACCCAAGCACCTTGTTAAACGATGAAGATTATCCATGGTTACGGCGCAATAAGCAAAGGACACAAGCGGAGAAAAAGTGAAGACTTTCTGTCAACAACTATTATGATGATGCCTTTGATCTAGAATATCACTGAAGTTACATGTGAAGAAATGAAATGCAAATTGATGATCTGGCTTTGAATGGTGCATTTTGAACACACAAAAAGTCTAGATTTCAAATAAGTTCAAAAAAATGAAATCCCTTTCTAACAAATGAGTTTTCGTCCGAAACCTAGATACTTCGAAAGAGATTGTCCATTTTGTACCCGAAGTGCATCTAGTTTTTTCCATAACCCTCTCAACTTTTTAGCACATTCTATGGGGGTGAAATGATGATACCATGCCAACTTTCAACCTTTTTAGAGTTCACTTGTAGTGCTTATCAATTTCAGGGTCATTTAGCTCAAAAAATCAGTAAATGCATGAAAAATAACAAATGAAGTCAGAAAGGGTTGAAAATTGATGATATGGCTTTGAATGGTGCATTTTGAACACACAAAAAGTCTGGAGTTCAAATAAGTTCAAAAAAATGAAATCCCTTAGTAACAGATGAGTTTTTGTTTGAAACCCTCATACTTCGAAAGAGATTGTCCATTTTGTACACGAAGTGCATCCAGTTTTTGCCGTAACCCTCTCAACATTTTAGCACATGCTATGTGGGTGAAATGATGATACCATGCCAACTTTCAACCTTTTCAGAGTTCATTTGTAGTGCTTTTCAATTTCATGGTCATTTAGCTCAAATAATGAACTAATAGCAAAAAGACATGAACTAATAGCAAAACTAATAGCAAAAAGAATGAACTAAAAATAATCAATTAAAAATTTATGTTATGATCAACTAAAACAAAACTATAATATTCTTCAATAACAAAAAGAATCAACAAAAAACCTTTTATAAAACTCTAATAGCAAAAGGAATCGACTAAAAATCTTTTATAAACCTCTAGTATTTTTGAAACTAAAATTATATAAAATTTATGCAACTAAAATTATCAAAGTATTTTCTGTTCAAAACATTAATAGCAAAAGGAATTTTCATAAATAAATTTTTTGTTAGAAACTTTAATAGCAAACTAAAATAAAAAAATTTGTTTTTGATTAAAACAGATATTTAAAATAACCTAAAATTACCAAATTGAATATAATGATAAAACACAGTAATATTAAATAGCAGGAAAAAGAATCACTCAAAAATTTATTTTTATAGTAAACTTATTCACAAACTAGTGATTCACACAAATTTCAAAAAATTCAAATTTGAAAACTAATGTCACTAACAGAAAGTTTATAATTTTTGTGACCTAACAGCAAAAAGAATCATTGAAAAACTATAAGTAGAAACAAAAGAAAATTAATAAAGCAAAAAACAAAACGAAAAACTGGAAAAAAAATAAAAAAATGCCACCTAGTGGGCCACCACGGCCTGAATACGACTAGAAACCCAACCATGGGCAAGGATTCAAGCCCGCAGAAGGCCCAGTAGGCCCACAGGCAGAGACATCGTGTTTAGGCCTGTAAGCCTGCATTTGAGAGGAGCTCGAGAGGGCAGCGGCAGTGAGGCTTATAAACAACTTTGAGCCCCTCTCAACTAGCGAGGTGAGACTAAACTTCTGGTCGCGAGTAGCACAAGGCCTTTGGTCCCGGTTGGTGGCACCAACCAGGACTAAAGGGGTGCATTCGTACCGGTTCGTGGTACCAACCAGGACCAATGCCCCCCTATAGTCCCGGTTGGTGTCACCAACCGAGACCAAAGGTCCCTGTTTCCCGCCCTTTGGGCTGCTGAAAACTGACCTTTGGTCCCGGTTGGTGGCACCAACCGGGACTAAAGGGGTGCATTGGTCCCGGTTGGTGCCACGAACCAGGACCAATGCTTCGTCTATATAAGCAGCACTTGTGAAAATTTTCATTCAGTTCAGCTTTGATCCCTCCGACGACGTGATGGTAGTTGGAACTACGTCGGTATTTCCCTGGAGAGGGAGGAATGATGTTGCACATCGACGGTAGGTATTTCCCTCAGTTATGAAACCAAGGTTATCAAACCAGTAGGAGAACCAAGCAACACAACGTAAACAGCCCCTGCACACAAATAACAACACCTCGCAACTCGACGTGTTAAAGGGGTTGTCAATCCCTTTCGGGTAACGGCGCCAGAAACGGTGAGTGACGGGAGATAAAGTTGTAAATATTGATAGATCAAATGCCAAATAAAATAAATTGCAGCAAGGTATTTTTGGATTTTTGGTTTAATAGATCTGAATAAAAATGCAAAGGAAAAGTAGATCGCAAGGCAAATATATGAGAAAGAAGACCCGGGGGCCGTAGGTTTCACTAGTGGCTTCTCTTGAGAAAAATAGCTAATGGCGGGTAAACAAATTACTGTTGGGTAATTGATAGAACTTCAAATAATTATGACGATATCCAGGAAATGATCATTACATAGTTACCACATCCAAGATTAGCAGACCGACTCCTGCCTGCATCTACTACTATTACTCGACACATCGACCGCTATCCAGCATGCATCTAGTGTATTAAGTTCATGGAAAAATGAAGTAATGCAATAAGAATGATGACATGATGTAGACATGATCCGTTTATCTATATGGCAGTAGATATAGATCTCATCTTTTTATCCTTAGTAGCAACGATACATACGTGTCGGTTCCCTTTCTGCCACTGGGATCAAGCACCGTAAGATCGAACCCACTACGAGTAATAGTAGTAGATGCAGAATCGTTTCAGTCTACTTGAGACGGACATGATGCCTATATTCATGATCATTGCCTTAGATATCGTCATAACTTTGCGCTTTTCTATCAATTGCTCGGCAGTAATTTGTTCACCCACCGTAATTTTTTCTATCTTGAGAGAAGCCTCTAGTGAAACCTATGGCCCCCGGGTCTATTTTCCATCATATACGTTTCTATTTCCCATCATGTAAGTTTCCAATATACAACTTTAGTTTCCGATTTACTTCCTTTGCAATCTTTTACTTTCCTATCTATAAACCAAAAATACCAAAAATATTTACTTTACCGTTTATCTATCCCTATTAGATCTCACCTTTGCAAGTAACTGTGAAGGGATTGACAACCCCTTTATCTCGTTGGGTGCAAGTTTGTTTGATTGTTTGTGCAGGTATTTGGTGACTTGTTCGTTGTCTCCTACTGGATTGATACCTTGGTTCTCAAAGGGAAATACTTACTCTACTTTGCTGCATCACCCTTTCCTCTTCAAGGGAAAAACCAACACAAGCTCAAGAAGTAGCATGGGCGCCAACTGTCGTGGATTTGTCGCGGCAGATGCCCTAGTGAAAGGACTTAGGTGTGGAGCCATCACACTAGGTTAGCTTAAGGGGGTTGAATGGGACAAAGGACACAAAGAGTTTACCCAGGTTCGGCCCCTCTCAACGAGGTAAAAGCCTACTCCTGCTTTTAGTTGTATTGCTTGAGTTTCGATCACAAGGAAGTGAATACACTTGACCTAGTTCTCGGTCGTCTATTTCTTGAGTTCACCCGTTGTCGGGTCACCCCTTTATATTCAGGTTGATGCTCGGCGGTTTACAGAGTCCCGGCCGTCTCACACAAACGTGACCGGCTCGGTTTTTTACTAAACCTACCTTACAGAACAAGTTTAACACACGGCGGCCCACACCCTTGGGCCTCAAGTCTACAGCAGGTCTTGGGCCTTCAATAAGCTCGCTCTATGAACCGCCATCTGTATTCTTGAACCTCATTGGGCCTTCTCATCTTAATTCTCCAATGGTGTGACTCGGACCCTCCTGGGTGGGTCATACCTAGGAGTTATATCCCCAACACATAGCATTAAACATATGGATCCAATTCAGCCCCTTACGAAGTAGCGCATAAACTAGGGTTTATGCTTCTGTCACTCTAGCAACCCATCATCTAATAACTACTCCACAATGCATCCCCTTAGGCCCAAGGATGGTGAAGTGCCATGTAGTCGACGTTCACATGACACCACTAAGGGAATCTCAACATACATATCATCGGAATATCAAACACATGTCAAGTTCACATGATTTATGCCGTGGCCTCAAGAACAAAGGTAATTACTCACAAATAATATTCATGCTCAAGATCATAGGGGTATTGAATAGCATAATAGATCTGAGCGTCTAATTTTCCACCAAATAAACCATATAGTAATCAACTACATGAAATAATCAACACTACTAGTCACCCACAGGTACCAATCTGAGGTTCCGGTACAAGGATTAAACACAAGGGATGAACTAGGGTTTGAGATGAGATGGTTCTCTTGAAGATTTTGATGGATATTGGCCTCCCAAAGATGAGAGGGTATTTGGTGATGACGATGGCTTCGATTTCCCCCTCTGGGAGGGAGTTCCCCCGGCAGAATCGCTCTGCCGGAGGGCAAAAGTGCTCCTGCCCAAGTTCCACCTCTAGACGGTTGCGCTTCATCCCCAAAGTCTCCCCCCTTATTTTTTATAGGTCAAAAGACCTTAAGTACCAGAAGATAGGCACCAGATGTGGGCTGGGCTGAGCACAACCCACCAGGCACACCTGGGGGGCCGGGCGCGCCCTACTGTCTTGTGCTCACTAGGTGGCCCCCCCTCTAGTACTTATTTTCTCCAGTATTTTTCATATATTCCAAAATAATTCTTCGTGAATTTTCATCTCATTTGGAGATGTGCAGAATAGTTGGCCTGACGTAGCTTTTTCCAGGTCCAGAATTCCAGCTGCCGGTATTCTCCCTCTTCGTGTAAACCTTGCATATTATGAGATAAAAGGCATTAGAATTACTCCATAAAGCAGTATTAACCATAAAACATTTTAAATAATAGTAGGAAAACATGATGTAAAATGGACGTATCAACTCCCCAATCTTAGACCTCGCTTGTCCTCAAGCGAAAGCCGATATCGGAAATCATGTCCACATGTTTTGAGAGAGAGGTGTCAATAAAAACAAAATACCGACATAGTGGCATCATTCTTATTATTATTACACCTACAAACTGGTATATAAAATTCTAACAAACCATACAACTTTTATAATATAACTTCTCATGAAAATTAACAATTCATCACAACATCGAAGTAAAAGCATAAACTTTATTGGAAACCAACAAACTATGTTCTCGGACGACTTTGCAACCACATTTCATCATATTTTCAGGAAGGGTCACATGTCGGAGCCTTTTGGCAAGTCAACATACTCAACTATCATTTAGTCTTCTATGATTGCCTACACTCACAACATACCCATGAGCAAAAAGTTTCAACCGAACACATAGAAAGATAGGGGCTTATAGTTTTGCCTCCCAACATATTCACCTCAAGGGTAATGTCAACAATAATAACTCATGCCCACTCATATCCAACTAGATATATGTGCCTAGATCTTTCCCCACCACATGATGCTCGCAAAAAGAGAAAATAAAAAGGAATAGGGAAGAATACTTTGACTCTTGCATAAAAGTAAATACATAAAAGTAAAAGATAAGACCTTCGCGGAGGGAAGCATAGGTTGTCATGCGCTTTTTGTTTGTATGCTCAATCCCTTAATGTAAAAGAACTTCACATTATATTGCCCCTTATGATACCAATCTTTATTACGCAGTCCATCGCTTTTATTACTTTGCCGTCACAAGTTTGTACAATGCTCAATTTTCTCTTACACTAAATGATCAAACACATTTAGAAGCAATTTTATTACCTTTTTGTACCGATGACAACTTACTTTAAGGATCTTACTCAATCCATAGGTAGGTATGTTGGACTCTAAAATAGTGAGTTGGGTATAGGGTTTTTGGATGCACAAGTAGTATCTCTACTTAGTGCAGAATTTTTGGCTAGCAAAAATATTGAGCAAGCACCACATGTTGGAGGATCTATGACAATATAACTTCTATGTGGATATGAACAAACATAACTCACGTTGTCTTCCTTGTCCAACGTCAACAATTTTGACATATAATAATTAATTGTGGCTCACAATCATAATAGATGTCCAAGATAGTGTATTTGCATGTGAATCTTCTCTTCCTTTATTAATTTTTTCATGAGTTGCATCATTGATCAATGCTTTGTTTGTCAACCTTCAACAAATTTTACCACTTATACTTTTCCTTATGTGATGTCATCACTTACCATAAGATTGGTATATGATCTTTTTTTTATTTCTTTTTATTTGATTGCAACTTAAAAATAAAGAGACAAAACTCAAACTAAACTTTATTATATAGCTCTCAATCGATTACATAGATAGATAGATGACGAAACTAAAACTTGAAAATAGATCATACTAAACTTTTATTCAACTAAATTACGAAATCACTAAGGATCGGACTAAAAAAGGTAAAGGTAAATAAAAGTGATGGTGATACGATACCTCGCTACCCCTTTTGTCACTGGGTGAGGACAGCGCAAGATCGAACCCATTACAAAGCACTGATATGTCTCCAACGTATCTATAATTTATGAAGTATTCATGCCATGTTTACAAAAATTTTGTATGGTTTTGGTATTTTGCATGGAACTAACCCGGACTAACGCTGTTTTCAGCAGAACTACCATGGTGTTGTTTTTTGTGCACAAAACAAAGTTCTCCAAATGCATCAAAACTTTTTGACGGTTTTTTGGAATAAAAGAGGCACTAGAAGCTTCGTGGGAGGACCAGAAGCTAAAGGAGGTGAGCACAAGACACCTTGGCGCGCCCAGGTGGGTTGTGGTCACCTCGAGGCCCATCTTCGCGTGAAACCGACGCCAAAATATCCTATAAATACCGAAACGCCCAGAAATAACCCCAGATCAGAAGTTCCGCCACCGCAAGCCTCTGTAGCTATGAAAAACCAACCTAGATCCTGTTTCGGCACCCTGCCGGAGGGGGAAATCATCACCCGTGGCCATCTTCATCATCCCGGCGGCCACCATGATGAGGAGGGGGTAGTCCACCCTCGGGGCCAAGGATTTGTACCAGTAGCTATGTGTTTAAGCTCTCTCTCTCTCTCTCTCTCGTGTTCTTGAGATGTCACGATCTTGATGTATCGCGGGCTTTGTTAATATAGTTGGATCATATGGTGTTTTCCCCTCTCTATCTTGTGATGAATTGATTTTCCCTTTGAGATTTTGTTCTTATCAGATTGATTACTTTTATGGATTTGAGAACACTTGATTTATGTCTTGCTATGAATACCCGTGGTGACAATGGGGTATCATATTGATTCACTTGATATGTGTTTTGGCACTCAACTCACGAATTCCAGAGGTGACATTGGGGTAATCTATGCATAGGGGTTGATGCATGTTCTCGTCTTTCTTTCTCTGGTAGAAATCTTGGGGCACTCTTTGAGGTTCTTTGTGTTGGATTGAGTATTATGAATCTGAAATTGTTTGAAGCATATCGTATAATCAACTCACAGATACTCCAGGTGACATTGGAGTATCTAGCTGACATTAGAATTGGTTGATGTGTATCATGTGGTGTTATTTTAGTATGAACTCTTGGTTAGATCGATCGGAAAGAATAGCTTGGTGTTATTTTAGTATGAACTCTTGGTTAGATCGATCGGAAAGAATAGCTTGGTGTTATTTTAGTAAGAACTCTAGGATAGATTGATAGGAAAGAATAGCTTTGAGGTGGTTTCGTACCCTACAAACAATTTCTTCTTATATTCTCCGCTAGATAGGAACTTTGGAGTGATTCTTCATCGCACGTTGAGGGATGGTTATATGATCCAATTAAGTTAGCATTGTTGAAGATTGCACTAGTGAAAGTATGGACCCTAGGCCTCATTTTCAAGCATTGCAATACTGTCTGTGATCCGTTTTATCAATTGCTACATTGTTGTGTTTTATTGTTCCTATTACAAAAATCGATATCTACCATCATTACTGCGCTTTTATCACCATCTCTTCGCCGAACTAGTGCACCTATACAAATTACCATTCTATTTGATGTGTTGGGAACATAAGAGACTTTTTTATTATTTGGTTGCAGGGTTGTTTTGGAGAGACCATTTTCATCCTACGTCTCCCATAGATTGATAAAACTTAGGTCATCCACTTGAGGGAAATTTGCTACTGTCCTACAAAACTCCGCGCTTGGATGCCCAGCACGAGTCTACAAGAACAAGTTGTGTATAGACATCAAACACCTCTTCCCATTGCAAGAAAAATAATTCTAGTTGGCCAAAACAAACCAAAGTTTCGGAGAAGAAATACGAGGCTATAATAATCATGCATATAAGAGATTAAAGAAGACTCAAATTATATTCATGGGTACATCTGATCATAAACTCACAATTCATCGAATCTCAACAAACACACCGCAAAAATTCATACATCAAATAGATCTGAAAGAACATCGAGGAGAACATAGTATTGAGAATCAAAAAGAGAGAAGATGCCATCTAGCTACTGCCTAGCTACAGACCCGTAGGTCTGTGGTGAACTACTCACGCATCATCGGAGGAGCACCAATGAGGATGATGAACCCATCCGTGATCGTGTTGCCCTCCGGCAGGGTGCCGGAATAGGGCTCTAGATTGGATCACGTGGTTCTGGAACTTGCGGCAGCTGAAATTGTGTTTCGTCGAACCCCTAGGGTTTCTAAAATATGTGGGTATTTATAGAGCTGAGAGATGGTTGAAAGGACTCCCATGGGACCCACTACCCATCTGGGTGCGACATGGGCCTCTAGTGCGCCCTGGTGGGTACTGGGCCCCACGGGCCTCCCCTCTTGCACTTCCTTGGCTCCCAAGTTGTCTTCTGGGCAGAAAAAAATTTCCAAAAAGTTTCGTGGCACTTGGACTTCATTTGGTACTGATATTCTGCAAAGTAAAAAGCAAGCAAGAAACAACAACTGGCACCGGGCACTATGTCAATAGGTTAGTCCCAAAAAATGATATAAAGTTGCTATAAAATGAATATAAAACATCCAAGAATAATAATATAACAGCATGGAACAATCAAAATTTATAGATACATTGGAGACGTATCATAGATCTGAGCAAATATTTGTAACTTTGGAAGCAAATATTATTTTCTTTGGAAGCAAATTATTCTCTTTTTGGAAGCAAAGTGTATTTCTTTTCTGTGTTGGAGACGAGCTTCAGATGTCTTGGAAGCAATTTCGTTGGACAAGGAAAACAAAATGTTCCAGGCCAGAAGCAAAATTAAATTCCACCGAGTTCACCATAATTGAAAAAGAATTTTTCTCATATGGAAGCAAACTGCATGGCCCAGGTATGTTTGATGTAGCGCCAAAATCCCAGTTAGAATAGCCGAGGTTATTGGAAGCAATTATCAAGGATTGTTTCCTAAAAATGGTGCTTCCATTTGTAAAACCAACCATTCTTCCATCCATGGGAGAAAGGATATTTTCATTTTTCAAGGAAGCAATATCCGATGCTTTTGAAACAATATATTATTAGACACAAAGTCTTATACCCAGGAAGCAAACATCATTAACCATGGAACCTAATTCTTCGACTAATGGAAACATCAATAATGGTGTCAAGATAAAAAAAATCCATATTGAAGCAACATTTCATCATAATCAATACTGAATAATATTGGAAACAAAATTTTGCATGTAAGGTAGCAACCTATATCTCGAAGAATGTCAGTTAGTACTCTCCTTACCATCCCAAATTAGTTAGCTAAATATATGGAAAGCGTCACATTAGTTTTCTAAATATTTGAAGCAGTTATTACCAAATCCCACATAGTTAGCTTCATTGGGTTTTAATTTTGCAAACTGCCCATGAAAGATGTGCAGTGGCCAGCCTACTGATCTAGCGGCCATATGGGCTTTCATCCAACGGCTTGGTACTGGTCTGATAAGAAGCTAGTGTCAGTAGTCTGATCCCTAGTGGTTCCCCTACTTATATGTGTTTTATGTTGAACTATATCTATGCATGTCTTCTGTGTTGGTCATTTTGTTTAATTATGTATGTTTATTTTGTCAACATAATGAATCCATTAAATGGATGCCCAGTGTGCAAAGAGTCTAGTTAGTAGGCATGCATGGCAGAACATACAATGTTTTTACCACCACTATTTAGTTTAACATGTGTGTTACTTGCCTCTTTTTAGTACTTTGTTGAACTTAACTCAAATCCTATTATTTGCCTCTATATAGTACTATCAAACTTGATTTTATTGTTGGTAAACCAGATTATGATGTCATTTGGCTAGGAAAGCGTATCTGTGTACTCCCTCCGTCCCAAAATAAGTGTCTCAACTCTAGTACAACTTTGTACTAAAGTTAGTACGAAGTTAAGACACTTATTTTGGGACAGGCGGAGTGGATTTTATTTTATACCTGAAAATTACATTGCTGGCGAAATTTATAGGAAGACATCGCGGTCTTTCAACAAATTACTATTTGACAGTATGAGGACGCAATTGTTGAAGAATACAAGGATGAGTATTTGAGGGAAGAGAAAATAATTTTTTGAGAAGAAGAGTGTAGTAATTTTATGTGGGAAAAACTATGCTCAATTAGCAAAGTGATAGGAGAGGACGAACACATGAGCCCAGATGATGTAAATGAAACTAATTCCATGGAACGGAAACAAACATGAAAAAAAAAGAGGACGAGACAAAATTAGAACATAAGAGCGAAACAGGACAGGGACGAAGGAAGAAGAAGATGAACAGTGGACAGGAAATCGCATAAAATGGCAACATATGGCTGTATGTTGAGTAGCAGAACTGAAAGAATAAAACAAGATGTTACCAGTCGAATTGTAATTTTAATCTATAAAACTCCGCTCTAAAAGAGAATAGACAGGAACACATGAGAGAACATCGAAGAATGGTGTGGATGTGGAGAAAGAAGAAGAGTTCGTCCAGAGTAATAATGAAGAGACGGGGGGAAGGAGAAGAACATGAAACAAAAAGGTACACATATAAGGTCACCCGAATTTCAACGCGGGAGAATACGGCAGTATGTACGACATATACGTATAACACCCACATGTATATTTGAACATATTCGCACGTACTGTATTCAGTATGTACGGCAGTACGTATGAATCACAGCGTGATCGAGTGGGGAGGCTGACCGCGCAGGGTGCGTGTCCTGTGAATTTCCGCGCCTTGTTGCAGGATTATTAACTCAAGTTCTTACCACACCGGCAAAATAATGGTGCATAACAGAGGTACAGGGACTTGTGCAAACAATCTGCCATATTCCTGGCCAAATCGGTCGCCATAAACAGGATGGAGTAACCACCGTCCACTATGGGGGGACCGGCCACACTGTGCCTACAGTACCTGCGACAGGGACATGCATATCATCACCTACGTGCCAGCAGGAGAGTTGAGTTCATCACTCAGTGGTCACCAGGAGTTGCTGCTGCACTGCACGCACACGAGTGGCCGGCGGGCTGTGCTCCTATTTGCTTCATAAGTTCTGGGACTTTTTTTAATCCCAACTTATAAGTCTCAAGTCTTTAAAAAGTCCCTATCTGTTTGGTTCCTGGGACTTAACATGGACTAAAAGACCATACTATAATTATAAGTCCATATAAGTCCCTCCTTAAAAGTCTTATTTCATAAATTCCAAATGCCCACTTTAAGTCCCTATAAGTCCCTCCTGTTTGGTTAAGATGGGACTTATAGGGACTTTTTTAAGTCCCTAAACCAATAAGTCCCTGGAAACAAACACCCTCTCACACACGCGCGCACAACCAAACATTTCCCCATGCTAACAGCTGGCTGTGACGTTAAGTCCTTTTCCCCATGGTCACTGACAAAACTTTGCCAACAATGTCGTTTTCTCACTCCACTTTTTTCCCTACTACCCACTAGTACATGAATTCAATTTTTCAATCTCAAACTTGAAATAGTTATACCTTTTGAAATACATATTAGATAAATAATTTGATTGAACACGTGTCTTTCTCTTAGCGATATCTACAAAACAAGTCTAATATTGAGTATGTTTGGCAAATTTAAATTTTAAATAGTGGAAACATAGTGAGGCATGCTTTGATTTAAAGGATTTCTAAAAAGAGAAATGGGATTATTGTTTTGATGTTTATTATAGGGAACAATTCCTTATTTAACACTATCTTAAATTTTGCCTTCTTATTTGACACTGAAAAAATTATTCTTCTCTATCTAACAACGAGTCTAAATTTTATGCCCTTTATGACATTTTCATCCAGTTTGAGCCTAATTGATGCTTAAAAAGACTCTCTTACCCCTCATGTGTGGTGTGTGTGTGTGTGTGTGTGTGTGTGTGTGTGTGTGTGTGTTAGCAATAATCTTGACTTTGGAATAGAAAAAGGTGGTTATAGGAGTACAAGCTAGTTTGGCTAGCTGATCGTTTGAGGTCATGTAGTCCGGTTAGGACATTGTCAAGTGCCTATACTAGGTTAGTACGTGTACGTCAGGGAGTACTAGTTCTACGTGAGTTAGGTTAGGTGGTGTCTAGCTTAGCTAGTTTAGGCCTTGGTGCGTGTAGATTTACGATTGAGTTTTTTTTTTATATCGGATTTACGATTGAGTTGGGTCGGTGGCTGTATATTATTAGTATATAGACAGCCAAGGCATAGAAAAGTTGTGCCGTGTGAAAAAAAATAGAAAAGAAGATAAATAGAAAAAGAAGGCACGACATATGTCTTTGGCTATCTGTTTTTTATCCGCGTGCGTTCGTCGTGTTTTGACGTGATCGAACAGTGTATGTGCGGGTTAGCGGGTAGTAGCATACACACAACAACATATGCACATATAGCAACACATATGCACGCGCGCCCTTGCCCACACGCTCGCTCGTGATCACATCCCACCAACGCACCAATTATATGGGTCAGCCGATGTTTCCAGTTACATGCGCACCAATTATTTGGGTGTGCTAGTCAGCTATTCGGCCCTTCGTAGCCTGCAATGGAACTTCGCCGATGAGCGATTCTTGCATTGTTGCGAGTCCTGGATAGGCAATGCGGCCTCATCAGGAGGAAGACTTATCCTTCTGAACTCTTCCCTTACTAGCATCATCTATTTTTATATGTCTATGTTTCTCCTGCCTAAGATGGTCATTGATAAACTGGACAAACATCGTAAGCGCTTCTTTTGGCAAGAACATGAGGGCCGCAAGAGATATCACCTGGTCAAATGGACCAGAATATGTAGATCTAAGAATAAGGGAGGACTGGGGGTGAAAGATCTCCGAAAACAGAACATCAGTCTTCTCACCAAGTGGTGGTGGAAACTGGAAACACAGCAAGGGCTGTGGCAAGAAGTAATCCGAGCGAAATACCTAAAAAAAGATACGGTTACATCGGTCAAAAGGAGATTTAGGGATTCCCCTATCTAAAAAGCTATTATGAAAGTAAAAGAATATTATCTGGCCGATCGTAAAGTGATTATGAATTCAGGCAACCTTGCTAGGGTGTGGAAAGATTCCTTGCATGACGAGCTCCCTATGGAGCAGAAATACCCTATGCTATACAACATTTGTAATATACAGGAGATCACGGTGGAACAGTTTAGAAATGGTGTAGGGGAAAACTTCTTCCGAAGACAGCTGCATGCAGCATTGTTAGATCAGTGGAATGAACTCAATAACACTGTTAACTCCTGGGAGTTATTGGATGAACCTGATCAAGTGGCTTGGACCCTGGGCAAGAAGAATAAATTTACAACCAGATCGGTATATGACTACCTGGAGAGAAACATCACAGGTTGTAACTACAGATGGATCTGGCAGGCAAAGATCCCTTTGAAAATTCAAATTTTCGTGTGGCAAACCTTCCAGGATGCTATTTTGACTAGAGATGTCATGAGTAGAAGACGATGGGCCGGCAACCCCAAATGTTCTTTCTGTTGGAACAAAGAGACTTCAAATCACCTGTTCTTCATATGTCCTGTGGCCAGGGTGGTCTGGAGGACGGTGGGGTGTATTCTGGGTACAGACACATGTCCGAACAATATTTGGCAATACTTTTTATGGTGCTACGTTTTCCTTCCTGATGGAGGAAAGTTTTACACATTTGTGCTTGCAGCTGTGTGCTGAGCTATATGGAATTGCCGAAACCAAGCTACCTTTGAACAGAAAAAATTAAAAACTCCTTTCGCTGTGATTTATTCTGCTTGTGGTTTCATCTCTTATTGGGCAGGGATGATGACTGGGACGGACCGGGAGGCGATGGAGAGAGGATCAAAAGTGCTAAGAGCCAGCGCATCAACCATGATGAGGATTTGTGCGGTTTCAGGCAAGATGGAGCAGGACTGAAGGAAGAGGATCGGTGCCTGAGCTGGGTCATGTTAATCTCGTCTTGGTCGTGTGCCTTGGTCTTGATCTGTGGTCATGCTGCTCCTGTGTGAGCGCTCTCATTCTGCTTCTGCGTGAGCTCTTTTGCTGTATCAAAACCTCGCTGGATGATATCGTTTAGGGTTAGTTCTGTGTTTGGGTGTTCTTGGGTTTTCGCCCCACGGCAAGCTGCTCAAGGACGAGTGCTTGCAGTGGGTTTTCCAAGGATGCGTTGAACTCGCTTTCCCCTTTCTCGCTTCCTTAGTAACTGCAATGGTAAAAACTTTGTATTTCCGTTATGTCAAAGTAATGAAAAAGGGTTATGCCCGGTTCAAAAGAAAAAAGAACGTAGTATATAACCGAGACCAACACGTGATGTGGGACATGCCCTTACCCAGGTTTTGGCATCGATGCACATGCACATGATGTGCTTCACTTCACGTATTCAATGATGGATAGTTGTGCGCACGTCGCTCGCGTGTGACAGCATTCATATATTTTGATGGTGACAGGTTATCTACTCCATCTAGTGTTAGAAACGCTTTTAGGCCTCCTTTGATTTGGATGAATCTTGTAAAATTTGTAGAGGATATGATTTTTATAGAAAAAATTTCTATGAAGCCCTTTGGTTTGTAGGAATGAATTCCTATTCCTATATAGGATAGGAATCAATCCTTCACATTTTAAAGGGAAAAAGCATTAGCCTAGACTCAATGAAAAAAAATCCTATACTATGAATCAAGTGACATCTCTTTCCTTATAGGAAGTGAGATGCATGCGACCTCACTTCCTATGATTTTACTATTCCTATGATATTTTATCCTATGAACCAAAGGAGGCCTTATATTATGAGACGAAAGAATTAATCGCCAATTCAGATGTTCTAAAGAAGTACTACTTATAATATAGTAATTTCTTTACAGTAAGTATAAGTATTTAACAGGATGGCAAGTAATAAAACGTGCAAAGTTTGCTTTGGACGGAAAAAGCGTTATGGAGGAGCTCACCCTTTATCACATCCGACCTACCACCAGAGGTGTGGGTCAGCCGATTGATTGGTTCCATTTACATGCTCCACAAAAAAGAGCGTCTATGACCGACACGTGGTCTTGGGCACAAGGGAAACTGCGCCAGGAGATGAGATGGCATTATACCCAGAATTGAACAAGGCTCCTGAGCGGCTTCATAATTGTGTTGCCGTTCTCAAAAAGGAACTTTGCTGTCACGTTAAAAAGAAGTACTACAGTAGTTATTGCGAGGCTAAGTTACTCCACAGTATCCACGTAAAAAAAGTGAGTAAATGGAAGAGTCTGAACGAGCACAGGATCCACGTAACTTAACAGCCCCTGTTATCCTAACCGAGCTAGCGATTGTAGGAGAGCTCGATCGTCGACTCCATCGTCTCAAGGTTCGACATGATCCAAGCCGAGGCGACACCTAGCCACTCCCTCGGAGCCCTGGCTGTGCCAGGCTGCCAGCGGCCAGTTGGAAAAGGAGGAAGGCGCCGCACCATCCCTGCATGCGACGTCTTGGGGCTGGAGCCGGCAACCGCGCGCTGCGACCCTTGGCTTTCTATCGAGTTGGTGGGCTCCGTGATGGAGATGGGGGCCGATGGAGGCGCCGCGTGAGGGCTCAGCAGCCGCGAGCTTTACGATGCTCCGTTGTACTGTAGCAGCGATGTACTAGTGCTATCCAGTGGAATCCAGCTTTACGATGCTGCTGCAGCACTGTGGGGGCGTACGACGGTACGAGCAATATCTATTTGCTAGGAATAACTGTGCTATCCAGTGGATGTTAACCTTTTGCTTTTGTTTTCCTGGCACAACTTTTCATCACATATAAATGAAAGAGTAGCTTGATGTGCTCTACTTCACGTATAAGGTACTATTCCCAAATAACCATAAGGACTGCTTGTGTTATTTTATGTGTGTGCGCGGGCACGCTCGCGTGTGACAGCATTCATATGTTTTTTTTGTGGGTGGGCATTCATATAGTTTGATGGTGACAGGTCTCTTGCATCTTGATCTAATTGCCATTACAGAGGTTTCTGACGAAGTATAATATAGTAATTTATTTACAGTAAGTATTTAACAGGGTGGCAAGTAAAGCGTGCAGAGTTTGCTTTGGACGAAACCCAAAAGTGGTACTCCTTCTATAAAAAAATATAAAAGCGGTTAGATCACTATTTTAATGATTTAAACGCTCTTATGTTTATTTACGGAGGGAGTATATGTTTGGTTGATATATTTTGATTGAAAGTTTATAGGCCAGTGTCGCATACATATCTCAATAATATTTCCATTTTCATTTTCAAAGGAGTAACTTTCCATCTTAGCAATTTCACACGAAGGGAAGACAGGAGTGGTAGAAGCAGATGGGCCCAGTAGCTATCAATAGTACGCGGCCGTAGATAAACTCTCAAATAGCACACAAACTCTTAAATTAATCTTATATTAGTGCTTAACACACGAGCTCTTTTGCATGCACAATTCTCATGATTGTGAACGCCTCAACTTTTCTCTCGTTGAAATGCACAGACACATATGCTAAGTACATAATGTGTCAATCAGAAAAAAGAAAAAAATGCTAGAAAATCGGACAGAATCAGAAACATCTGGCTATTAATTAAACCGACTAGACGTGGGCCTTGTTTGGATAACGAGGAGTATTTGGCACAAGTTTTACCTAAACGGGTTTTAAGAGGAATTATAGGAAAACTTGTTTAAGTTGTCGTTTTGTTAAAGCTGGATTACGTAATACTTTGTTTGGACTCCAATACAGTTGGATTACGTAATACTCTAGTCGATTAACACTAGAGTTCAAACAAATTGCCCACCAATCCCCAATAGAAACAAGGTTACGCATCTTCCATGCCTCCAACGAAAAGTTATATATGGTGATCTAGCAAAAAGGTTTTTTTTTTGCAGGGTTATCTAGCGAAAAGTTTTATACCAAAGCGAAACAAGGTTAGGCAGCTTCCCTCGAGCATTTTCTGCCGCCGCGGCCACTATGTTTGCCATCCGTCCGTCCATGAAAAAGCTGCACTCTCGGCCGACCGTCCATTGAAAATTGGAAATACTATTTCTATGTAAGACATGTAAGACTTTTACAAAAACTGTATGTACTAGTTCTTCTAGGTTGCAAAATTGACCCCGTACGTCCGCAAACGCATCCGGACGGATTCGTGGACAGTGAGGGGTCACCAATTATTTCTCCGCGTCCGCAGTCGTTCCCCACATATCCGGTCCCTCAAATTTATGCTATCCATACAACGTGAGAGAAACAACATAAATGCATACTGACATAACATTATAATTCATCGGACCGAAAGAGGCAGTTCATCGGACCAAACGAACATAGGCTCATACTAAAGATAACTAAATACTAAACGGGGACAGACAGGGGCGATGGAAATACAAATTTCCTTGCCGCCCCTTGCCCTTGTGGTCATCGGAGCAGATGTAGTTCTTCGCGTAGGATACAACAGCGGGAGGGGCGTTGTTGGAGTCGGTAGTGCTGCTCTAGGGTGAGAAGGAGACGATGTCGACCATGCTACAAACGGCGCGCGCCAGCTGCTTCGTGAGCTTGGCAGCTTTCGTGTCGGGGGGCGCCTCCCCCGGGCGGGGCGCCCCCAC
>NW_024119837.1:0-8733 GCF_003073215.2 Triticum urartu
TTGGAGAGGCGGCCGAGTGAGTGCTCGCCGTCGGCCACTTCGTCCTGAAGTAAGGCCAGCGAGCATGCCGTGTCCAGGTCCGGTGGGCGTTGCACGAGCACCACCGCGCGGATATTCGGTCGTAGTCCCTCCACAAAACGAGTCAGGAAAAAATACGGGTGAGTGGACTCAAGAGTAAGATATAAGATGATTCATCAAGGTTTCGAAACGTTCAATGAAATCTGCTACTGTGGTAGTTTGTTTGACAGCGTAGAATTGGCGAATGAGCATTTGGTGTTTGTCACGACCGAGTCAGGTGCAGAGAAGGGAAGTGAAGGACTCCCAATCCAGTCCAGTTAACTTCTTCTGGACGGATTGTAGCCAGATGCCCGCGGGGCCAGAGAAATTCAAGGTGGCCATGGGGACGCGGTAGGCGTCGGGGATCGTGAACATCTGGAAGTATTGCTCGCAGAGCGTTTTCCAGAGCTGTGGGTTTTCACCGGTGAACATCAGGAAATTCATGGATGGTGGTTGGCCCAAGTTGGTTTCGGCCTTGGCGTCCTGATGGAGCTTGTCGAGGTACTCCTTGAGCGCTGGATCCATGGCGGCGACGAAGGCTTGCCGCGCTTGGATGCGCTGGCGGGTTTCCAGGTCAATGCGACGGAGAGAGGGTGGTGCTGGTCTCTGATACCTGGATGTTAGGTACCAGGTCGATCTACTACTAGTTCAAGATACAAGCCCGAATTCGAATTACAAATCGAGTCTCTCTGTTCTTGAGAAGGAAGAAAGGTAGGTAGGTGGGGAAAGAGGAGGAAGCCGACGTTCGTTCTGATCCAGCCCGGATGCCGATCCCCTCGTCGCCTGTGGGTTAAGTAGCGAGCTGCTAGGTGAGCAGGCTCAACGGGCCCATTCTGGCCCGACGAATCTTCTGTTGGGCTGCACGATCCTCTTGGGCCGGCTGTTGACGTGCCTCGGTGTGAGGCCTTCGACTGCCTTGGTTGTACATGCGCTGACACTGCACATCCTTTTTGCCTCCACCTGCGAATCCCCATCCAGGGGGCCCTGCATATCCTTGGTCCACACCTGCCTGGAGGAGCATGAGGCTATGAGTGGGCGCCACTGGAGGCCTTGCTGTATAGAGCGGGAGGCTCGGCTAAGAGGCGGCTGGATGCACGTCGAGGCGGGAGCCCATCCCCTTGATCTGCCCGAGCTCGGTGGGCGGGGCATCTCAAGCATGCCACCATGGATGAGTGGGTGCTGGTTTTGGCCATCGGGTGAAGGAGTGGATGCGCTAGACATCAGAACCGCAGGTGGAAGTCATGGTCGCGGCTGTGGGAGGCTAGATGAGGTGGTTCCCTGGCATCGCACGGGCCGGCGGCATGGGAGGCAGGCAGTCAGGGTAGGGGAGACGTGCGGGCCGGCATCGGGTGAGCCAAGTAGTTAAGGCATGGTAGGCATAGCAGCATCCAGCACACCAGAGTTAACTGAAGTACCACACTTGGGGCAGATGTGACAAACCAGTATCATTATTCTTTTTTTTGCATGTCAGTACCACACTTGGGGCAGATGTGACAAACCAGTATCCCTATTATTTTTTTGCATGTCAGTACCACGTATGGGGTAAATCGTTGCAAAACGGTCTAAGCAGTGTATAACATAGTATTGACGATGTATCTCACCTCCCGGCCCCACCTGTCAGGTGACACGCTGGCCAATCGACACGCGCCGCTCGGCTGACTAGGACGAGGCCGGCTCGGTCGTTGTATATGCCTGGGTCGGACCCAACTTCGCTCGAACCCTAGTCCCTGGTCGAGCTCTCGTCCTCCGATTCGCCACTGACCTCCGCGCAGTCCGCCGCCACCACCGCCGCACCATGGTGTACGAGGTTGAGAGCAGCAAGGAGCACTCTAGCCTGCAGTACATGAACTCCTCCTCTGACGGCATGCAGTACCAGGTGAGTGGTTTAGGGTTAGGGTTTCTGATTTGCGGATTTCATCTTTTATTTGGGGGTTTTGGTTCATTTTGCTCCTGTAGATCCCTGCTACCATTGAAGACCAAGACTACATGGGCATTGAGACTGGACCCATTGTTCCCTATGAGCACCATAGGCTGCCATCTGAGAGGTGTGTAGCCTTTAAGGGATTTCAGACGGGCAGGAGGTTCTTAGTATGTGCTCAGGAAGTAAGATTCTACACTTTATATATGTTTGTATTAAATTAGTTGGTAGTAGCTTGGTCTTTGTATTGAAATTCATATAGTTTGTGCTAGCAAGTAAGATTATGTTCTTTTGATGGTCATCCTTTAGCCATTTAGTAGTGCTGATGCTGATCAGTGGAGTAGGCATGTGCTCATGCACTCCTTGTATATTTAATTGGACAAGTTTTAATTTTATATGTGGCCATGAGCTTAGTTTACAGTGCAGATCATTGCTTAATTGGGCAGCTAGGTCATTGTTTAGTGCAGATGCTCAAAGTTCAATTCTTTATAGATGTTGTACTTTTTGTAATGCTTAAATAAATTGCATAGGAGATTGGTTTGGAGTGTTGTAGTGCACATGCTCTGCTGTTCTTTAGGTCATTGTTAATTGTAGTATTTGACTGAAATTCAATTAGATAGTTATGTTGTTCTTTAGTTCTTTGCTTACAATCATATAGTTTAATTGTAATATGCAGTGTAGTTGTGTTGTTCTTTACTTCATTGCTTACAATCATTTGTCCTGTGTCATTTGGAATTCAGTTAGATAGTAACAATATAAGTTTGATTATATTGTTGGAAGGTGAGAACTGTGGTTTTGTTTTATGGGTTGGCCCAGAGTGGCCTCCTACAATGCAGAATGCTTTGTTGAAGCTATGGGAAATGTATGAGGATAGCAGGAGTGATCGGAGGAAGTATAACCTGAAGAGTTCTCTCACTATTCACCATTTGACAGAAGAAAAATATAAACTAGAGGCCAACTATGACAAATTAGTTGAAGATGTTCACCAACTTTTCAATGCCCAAGAGGATAGGATGCTGGATTTCAGCTATTTGCAGTCTGAAATGCAAAGTGCAGAGGAGAGGAGAGTTGAGGTTACCAACCCAATTGTCTCTGATATGAAGACAGAGATGGACAAGAAAGAGGCAGAGATCTTCAAGCTGCAACAGAAGTATGTAGTCCTTATGAACCTGACAGATGCTCAAGGGAATATCATCCAGAACCTGAAGTTTAACCATTTGGAAGAGAAGGAGGTGCTTAGTGAAGCCAGCAGGAACTTGCAGTTCCAGGTTGATGAACTCATTAACTATCAGGAAAAGCTCACCCAAGAGAATCTCTAGTTGAAGCTTCACATGGGCGATCTCAAGAAGGGACGGGATAAGCTCACTAAAGACAGGCTCAGCTCAAGCTTCACATTGCTGATCTTGAAGGCGGAGGAGAAGAACAAGCAAAAGATGAAGGGTATCCAGGCCATCTTGGAGGAATGAACAAGATGAAGATGAAGAGGTTGCTTAGATGACCTTTTGTGAGGTAGTATTATAACCTAGTGAATTTGAACCATGGATGTGTAGTTTATGGATCTTTTAGTTGGAATATATGGTTGTGTAAGAATCTATTAAGTATGTTTCTTTAAGTTGTGAACTATATATGTTGACCTCTATTATGTTATGTTAGATGGTTGTAGTTATCTATGATGCTTTATGTTGCTTTGATAGATGGTTCATTGAATGGTTAAGTTATATGATTTGTGATCTATGTAGCTTACATAGAATGGTGAAGTTATAAAATTTGCCATCTATGTGGCTTTGATAGATGGTTGGAGTTATATGATTTATTGAAATCTATGTTTATTTGGGTTCCGCCGATGCCGACAACCACTAAACCCTTGCCTTTTTGGGTTCTGTCAATGTCGGAAACCACTAAACCCTATGTGATGCCCCCGATTTAATCGTGCACTAATCATACACTCAAATGCACACGATCAAGCTCAGAGACTCACGGGAAGATATCACAACACAACTCTAGACACAAATTAAAGTCATACAACTTTATATTACAAGCCAGGGCCACGAAGGCTCGAAAACATAAGTCAGCAGAAGCAACAACAGCTAAGTACAAACATAAATAAACAAGTTTTCCTTAAGAAGGCTGAGCAAAACAATGACATCTGGATCGAAAAGGTGCAGCCTCTTGCCTAGGGCCTCCTAACTACTCATGGTCATTGGTGGTCTCCACATAGTAGTAGGCTCCGTCGGGGTAGTAGTAGTCGGCGGCGGGATCAACTGGCTCCTGGGATCCTTCCTCTAATCGCAGCAATCGGGTAGAGGGAAAAAGGTAGCAAAGCAACCGTGAGTACTCATCTAAAGTACTCGCAAGACTTACATTAGATCTATGCTAAGTATGCATCGGTATCAAATGAATGGGGCTATATCTTTGGACTATACTGCAGAAATGCCAGAATAGAAGCGGAGGCCTAGCCTATCAAAGACTAGCATCTTGCAGCATTAGAAGAGTAGATATTAGTATATCATAAGTAATAAGTATGAGGTAGCAATGCCTAGAGATCCTTTCTTGACTCCCTACAAGAAAGCGATCGCGGAGCCATCATATTCATTTAGTGTCACAAGTATCCAGTTCTAGTTGTAATAGATCGGGATGCAACTCCGAGCGTCCATTATTGTGGACAAGGTAATTTGAATAGATATACTTCCTTGTAGGGGTGCACCAACTTACCCAACACGCTCAATTAACTTTGGTGGAACACACTATTCTGGGTCATGCCCGGCCTTGGCTGATCGACACGTCGTAGACCTATCTAGGCTCTCCAGAGAGGTCACACGCCAGTATAAATCCTAAGTGCGAAGGGCTCATAGGTCTGTCGTCCTAAGCACTCCTACGCGTTGCGATGACTGTCGGGATCAGTCCCGGTCGGGTGAAGGCAGGCTTGGTTGGGAGCATCGGGGCGCGTGGCGAGCGCAAGGGATGGGGATCGGCGTGGGCACGCGCGGGCGGCTGCGGTGCGGCATGAGGAGCAGTTGCAGCAGACAGCAGCGATGAAGCAGCCGAGCAAGCAAGCGTGAAGCACGCACGGGCAGCAGAGGGCATGGCAAGTGCATGGCAGCGGACAACCGGGAGCGGCCAGTGCGCAGATGTGTTGCGTGGACAAGACTTCGGCCATGGCGGCTGGAGCTCATGGGGCTTCGCTACGGCAGCGTATAAGCAACGAGGAGAGGTGGTTTTAGGAGAGGAGCTCACGGCGAGTCAAAAGAGGTGCTCGAGGAAGGCTGGGGTGGTCCGGAGCACTGCAGATCGACGCCGGGAAACCATCGTCATTGTCAGGGAAGAAAGACCGAGGGTGATATTGATGAGGCTCCCCTGCCTCGATCCAGTGATGTACTCGACGAAGGTGACGACGGCACGCCTCCTGGACAACTCCTCGTGGCTCGGGGACGACTCTGGCTACAACAACGATGACGACGCATCTACGGTGGAGCTCAGGCATGTGCGGGGATGAGAGCAACAGCGCGAGGAAAGGGGAAAGGCGGGCTAGGGTTCGTGGGGAGGGCGCGGGGTTCGACTTCTAGGCGGGGCAGGGGTGCGGATGGCCGGCACGTTGCCGGTGGCCATGGCAGATGGCCTCCAGCCATCTGCCTCCACTGTAGCAAGGTAGGGGTGCACCAGGGTGGGCTAGGCCTCAAGTGCACACAGGGGGCTCTTATTTTTCTAAATCTTTTTCTATTTTTTTATTTCTCTCTGTTTTGTATTTTATTTTTGTACCAAATGATTTTTTTACTTACAGATTTCGCATATAAATATTAGACAACATTACAGGGTTGCACAAAAAGTTTTAGAGTATTTGATTTTTTTTAATATTTTTAGAAATTGAAAATGCCAATAATTTTGCTGCTAATCCACTTAATTAATTCCTAGGGGCATTTTTGGAATTCAAATGAGGTTGGTTTCATGATGACTAATATTAGTGAATATATGCAATAACACGAACAATTTTGTTTATTTATTTTAAGAAGTTTTATTTTTACTCACTATTTGAATTTTGAATTGGAATGGATTTTGGATCTTAATGACTATTAGTAAGTTAATGATGATGAGTTGGCATAATTAGAGGAAGGTCACTATAGCTTGATTACTCGGGTGTTACACCCTACCACTTTGCCTTTTTGGGTTCCGTCTATGCCGAAAACCACTAAACCCTACCACTTTGCCTTTCTGGGTTCCATCGATGCCGGAAACCACTAAACCCTACCACTTTGCCTTTTTGGGTTCCATCGATGCCGGAAACCACTAAACCCTACCACTTTGCCTTTTTGGGTTTCGTCGATGCCGACAACCACTAAGCCCTACCACTTTGCCTTTTTGGGTTCCGTCGATGCCGAAAATCACTAACCCCTACCACTTTGCATTTCTGGGTTCCGTCAATGCCGACAACCATTAATCCCTACCACTTCTCCTTTCTAGGTTCCGTTGATGCCGACAACCAGTAACCCCTACCACTTTGCCTTTTTGGGTTTCGTCGACATCGAAAACCATTAAACCTACCACTTTGCCTTTCTGGGTTCCATCGATGCCGAAAACCACTAAACCCTACCACTTTGCCTCTTTGGGTTTCGTTGATGCCGAGAACCACTAAACCCTACCACTTTTCCATTTGGTTCGTCGATGCCGAAAACCACTAAACCCTATACTACAATGGCTAAACCCTAACTAATTTAAGTACTCATGACAGCAAGCATTGCAAATAAGAAACTAAGTACGCATCACATCAAGCATTGATTTTTTTTAGAAAAGGAGGATGACCCCCGGCCTTTGCATCTGGGCGATGCATACGACCACTTTATTAATTATTCTCACAAGACCTTACAAAGTAATACAACAGTAAGACTAAAGCCGCCGTCTAAGCCACTCTATCAAGTTGATGAAGGGGCGCAGATAGCCTGGGCCTAATACCAAACAGGCATCGCAGCCAAACCTAACATCTAAGACCTGAGATCCCATCCAGGACAACTGCCGGGCATGGGTCTCACCGGTCCGGCTTGCACTCAGAGGCCGCCGCCAGCAACTTCCACCGCTCCATCTTCAGAACTATACTAATGCATCAACCTTGCTCGGTCCAGCTATCGTCAACGCCACCACGGCGCCCAACGACACCTCCTTCCTGCGCGCAAACATCTGAGGACGTCACGGTCACCACTGATACACCTCAGCACCATGCTGCCAAGTACCACCAGCCGACACAGCTTGAAGTCTTTGGAAGATATGTCGTGCGTAGCACCTGCCGACCAGGCATGACAAAGCGTAGCACCTGTCGACCAGGCATCACATCAAGCATTGATAATAACAAACTTAGTACTCATGACATCAAGCATTGCTAACAACAAACTAAGTGTCCATGTCAACAAGCATTGCAAATAAGAAACTAAGTACACATCACATCAGGCATTGATAATAACAAACTTAGTACTCATGACATCAAGCATTGCTAATAACAAACTTAGTACTCATGACATCAAGCATTGCTAATAACAAACTTATTACTCATGACGAACATTGTCCATCACAGAAAGTGTGTCAACCCAAAATAAACATTGTTTGGAAGCATACATAACTTGGCCCCTCATCTCTTCACTAGTACATCGAGGTGTGATACGTCTCCAACGTATCTATAATTTTTTATTGTTCCATGCTATATTATATTCTGTTTTGGAAATTATTGGGATTTATTATACACTTTTATATTATTTTTGGGACTACCTATTAACTGGAGGCCCAACCCAGAATTGTTGTTTTTTGCCTATTTCAAAGTTTCGCAGAAAAAGAATATCAAATGGAGTCCAAACGGAATGAAACCTTCGGGAACGTGATTTTCAGAACGAACGTGATCCAGAGGACTTGGACCATACGTCAAGACATCAACCAGGAGGCCACGAGGTAGGGGGGCGCGCCTACCCCCTGGGCGCGCCCTCCACCCTCATGGGCCCCCTGTTGCTCCACCGACATACTCCTTCCTCCTATATATTCCTACGTACCCCCCCAAACTACCAGATACGGAGTCAAAAACCTAATTCCACCGCCGCAACCTTCTGTACGCGTGAGATCCCATCTTGGGGCCTGTTCCGGAGCTCCGCCGGAGGGGACATCGATCACGGAGGGCTTCTGCATCAACACCATAGCCTCTCCGATGATGTGTGAGTAGTTTACCTCAGACCTTTGGGTCCATAGTTATTAGCTAGATGGCTTCTTCTCTCTTTTTGGATCTCAATACAATGTTCTCCCCCTCTCTTGTGGAGATCTATTCGATGTAATCTTCTTTTGCGGTGTGTTTGTTGAGACCGATGAATTGTGGGTTTATGATGAAGTTTATCTATGAACAATATTCGAATCTCCTCTGAATTCTTTTATGCATGACTGGTTATCTTTGCAAGTCTCTTCGAATTATCAGTTTGGTTTGGCCTACTAGATTGATCTTTCTTGCAATGGGAGAAGTGCTTAGCTTTGGGTTCAATCTTGCAGTGTCCTTTCCCAGTGACAGTAGGGGCAGCAAGGCACGTATTGTATCGAGGATAAAAATATGGGTTTTATATCATATTGCATGAGTTTATCCCTCTACATCATATCATCTTGCTTAAAGCGTTACTCTGTTCTTATGAACTTAATACTCTAGATGCATGCTGGATAGCGATCGATGTGTGGAGTAATAGTAGTATATGCAGGCAGGAGTCGGTCTACTTGTCTCGGACATGATGCCTATATACATGATCATA
>NW_024119838.1:0-14844 GCF_003073215.2 Triticum urartu
ACTCTGCCTTCCACTTGCCTTTATCCATAGCAGCAAATTCTTCCTTGGCACTATGCTTTGATAAAGCTATAGCATTGCCAGGGGTGGTATGGCCAACACCGGTAATCATGATGTCATCTGTGCTATCTTCAGCTGTCTTGGCTGGGCTCAGCGGTTTATCAGCCACTTTCGCTGGGCTCGGCGGTTCAGCAGTCTAGCTCATTGGATCTGTTTCCATCGGTTCAGCAAAGGTATCATGGTGTTCTGGTGGTGGATCATCATGTATGTCATCAACGTTCGCCTCAAACAGTTCTGGGTTATCTTCAGCCAGGTTATCATCAACCGGTTTATCATCCGTTGATTTATTTAACTTGGTCTTTTTGCTGGGCCTGGCCTTGGCTCTGAAAGGAAAAGATATAAAAGTTAGTATAACACGCAAGTACAAAGCACCAAAATATTAAGTTCAGAGTGTTTACCCAGGAACAGTCTTAAGAGGAGGGAGCTGTGTGGCCGTTGACTCGCCAGATGATGAATGAGGCGTTCCCTAATAATTTGAATCGGACGGATTAAGAGGTTGTTGAAAATAGCCTGCCTTGGGATAAGAAGTATCAGAAGTATGTGACATCTCAGATTGATGTTTCTGAACCGGAGTGTTTGGTAAACCGGCTGAAGTGACCACTTGGCCGCTGTGCCGGGTTGTGCGGCGAGCTTCACGTTGCTGCTTCTTCAAAAGAAAGTTTGGGTCCAAGTGATCTAGGGGGTGAGAAAATCTTACTTTTTGGCTTGCTTGACGGATTTTCTGTGTTGGCAGAGGATCTGAATCGGAGGAAAGAATAATTACCTCTACGACCTCGGCTTGGCTGCCTTCAGCGTCATCCTAATAATAGTCATTGTCAATGAGGTGTATGAAAAGCGAACCAAGAGAGTCAAGTTCTACCTCTGAGTCCGGATTATCCGGGTCATCATCAACATTCGGTTCAGAGGGTTCAGCGCTTTTCTTCTTAGCAGGTTTTTTAGTAACCTTGGTCTTGGGGCGAGGTGTCTTGGCCGGTTTATCCTGTGGCTTCTTCTTCCAGAACGGATCATCGCCCTGTCAAAAATGGACAAAATTTTGAGAGAATATTTAAAAAGGATCAAGCTAAAACAAAAAGTTATATGATTCTTACAGCTGGCGGTTTATTCAAAGTACAGAAAGGACTTAGCCATGTCTTGCTGCAAACAGCCTCCGGTTCATTCAGTATTTTCTTGACAACCTCATTAACTTCAGCCTCTGTTAGCTTAATGTTAATATGGCGTTGAGGATCTTTCAAGTCCCCTGTGTACTCACACATTAAACCGGGGCACCGACTTAAAGGCAGAATGCTCCAGGATATCGAGCAGCGAACAAAGTCAACTCCTGTTAAACTGTTTGCCATAAAGGCTCTGAGCTTTGAGAGTTGTGCTGCATAGTTGGATCGTTCCTTTGCAGTCAGCCTTTGAGGAAATGGATGTGTGTTGCTAAGACGGTGAGGACGATAACCCGGCAGAGGATTCTCATCAATTGGAGACGTATCTCGGCAATAAAACCAAGTCTGATTCCAATCCTTGGGGTGACTATGAAGTTTGACGTGAGGGAAACTAACATCCTTCCTTTTTTGAATAGCCATTCCGCCAAGTTCAGTATTGGGTACGTCTGTAAACTCTGTACAACAGTTCAAATAGAAGAAATCCCTAAACAGTTCAACTATGGGCTCTTCTTGAAGATAAGCCTCGCAAAATACTTGGAAATTGCAAACATTGGATACTGAGTTTGATCTGATGTCTTGAGGATGGAGTTGGAAGCTAGCAAGCACATCTCGGAATTTTTTTGATCTGGGAGGGCTAAACCCTCGACCCAGGTGGTCAACGACCACGACTACTTCTCCATCCTTGGGCTCAGGAGGATTTTCCGGACCAGGGGCCCTCCAGTGGATGACGTCTTTCTTTGCTAAAACGCCGGTTGCAACACATCCGGTTAGTTGCTCTTCGGTAACCCGGGAAGGGACCCAGTTACAAGCATAAAATTGTTTGGCCATTTCAAATGAAAAGCTGGAAAAAGATCAAATGCCGGTTTAGGGTTTATGACAGACAAGCATAAAACGACGCAAGATCAGAAGGAGAAGACAGAGGCTGATGCAGATTGTTAAACCGGAGCCTCACATTGGAGGGGTTACAAAGATAAACAAATCGGCGGTTTAAGAGGGGACTAACGGTACCTGCCGGATTATCATTTTCTACCTGCCGGATTATTATTTCTAAAAAAGTTAAACCGCCTACATTGGTAAGGAAGGTACAGATCTGAAAATGCCGAAGTAAGGGAAAAACAAGTTTCACAGATCAATATGGTAATTTCAGATCTGCAGCGTATCAGTAAATCAAAGTATATTCAGGCTCAAAATACAGGTGTTTAAATAGTTCATCAGGTCCAGATGGGTTTTTTCTATACGAGGAAGATGTTCTAAGGATGCAAAAAGGAATTATACCTGTGACTGCGCAAGAAGATGTCAGATCTGAGATCGCCATTTACGCTACTGAGATGAACAGAGAAGAACACCTTTGAGCTTTGATGAACACCGAAACGCTAATGGCGGATCTAGAGCAAGGAAAAGGGAAACTTACTGTTGCTAACGGAACAGTGAAGGTGCGTCGTGTTTCTCTGGTACGTTCAGGTTGATGCAGCGGTCGGAGATGAAGACGAGGGTGGAGCTTGACGACGGCGGCTGCGCGTAAGGGTCATGTCGGCACAAGGAAGAAGAAGCGAGGAGGCACGAGGAAAAAAATGAAAAGGACCCCCCGGTCTTATTTATAAGGTGAAGGGATAAGTGACAGGCGCGAAAATCGAGGAACCCAAAAGTTGGATATGTGACAGAGCTGTCGCCTCGATTGTCGGAGGCTCATTAATGAAGGTGAGACATATCCAATTTTTAATAACAGGTGACGTCATGGTGGTTTATTACGAACCTGGAAGATGACATCATGGCGGTTTACAAGATTTATGCGAAGGTGCTAAAGGAGGAATTTTCTAAGTGTTGAAGATTGACATGAACATGTTCAAATCAATCTGGGGCCTAATGTTGGGGATATTACTACTAAGTATAAACCAACCATGAGGGGCCTGGTTATGCCTGCAATGAGTTAGTCATGTTTAAAGCCCATGAAGACAAGAAGTATGGCGCTTTATGGAGGAGATATAATATGAAGGCCAGGGCCCAAAGGCGGATTAGGGCCCGTAGACATAAACCGCCATATGATATGTAACTTATGTTGTAAGACAAGGAAAGGTAGAAACCGAGCAGGGCATGTCTATGAGCCGGCCTCGAGATTCTGTAAACCACCGGGCATCAACCTGTGTATATAAAGGCACGACCCGGCGACGGTTTAGGGACAACAAACAATAACTCGAGAGCCAGGCAAAGCGGATTTGCTCCCTAGTCATCAAAACCCTAGCAATTCCATCACAACTGGAGTCGGCTCTTACCTTCATCGTAAGGGGCCGAACCAGTATAATTCCTTGCGTCCCTTGTTCTGCTTTAACCCCTTTAAGTTAACCCGTCGCGATGGCTTCACGACTAAGTCCTCTCACTAGGACATCTGCCGTGACAAACCCACGATAGGATCCATGATGAAAACGAAGTATGGACTTTGACAGACTCGCCCGATGATCGGCAAGCCATAGAAAATAAATGGATCTTTAAGAAAAAGACTAACGCGGATGGTAATGTGACCATCTATAAGGCTCGGCTTGTCGCTAAGGGTTATCGACAAGTTCAAGGGGTTGACTACGATTAGACCTTCTCACCCGTAGCGAAGCTGAAGTTCGTCTGAATCATGTTAGCAATTGCCGCATTTTATGATTATGAGATATGGCAAATGGATGTCAAAACGGCATTCCTTAATGGTTTCCTTAAGGAAGAATTGTATATGATGCAGCCGGAAGGTTTTGTCAATCCTAAGAATGCTGACAAGGTATGCAAGCTCCAACGCTGAATCTATGGGCTGGTGCAAGCATCTCGGAGTTGGAACATTCGCTTTGATGAGATGATCAAAGCGTTTGGGTTTACGCAGACTTATGGAGAAGCATGTGTTTATAAGAAAGTGAGTGGGAGCTCTATAGCATTTCTCATATTATATGTGGATGACATACTATTGATGGGAAATGATATAGAATTTTTGGAAAGCATAAATGCCTACTTGAATAAGTTTTTTTCAATGAAGGACCATGGAGAAGCTGCATACATATTAGGCATCAAGATCTATAGAGATAGATTGACAAGCCTCATTGGTCTTTCACAAAGCACATACCTTGACAAGATATTGAAGAAGTTCAATATGAATCAGTCCAAGAAGGGGTTCTTGCCTGTATTGCAAGGTGTGAAATTGAGCACGGCTCAATGCCCGACCTCGGCAGAAGATAGAGAAAAGATGAGTGTCATCCCCTATGCCTCAGCCATAGGGTCTATTATGTATGCCATGCTGTGTACCAGACCTGATGTGAACCTTGCTGTAAGTTTGGTAGGGAGGTACCAAATTAATCCCAGCATGGAACACTGGACAACGGTCAAGAATATCCTAAAGTACCTGAAAAGGACTAAGGATATGTTTCTCATTGGAGGTGACGAAGAGCTCGTCGTAAAGGGTTACGTCGATGCTAGCTTCGACACAGATCTGGATGACTCCAAGTCACAAATCGGATACGTGTACATTTTGAATGGTGGGGCAGTCAGCTGGTGCAGTTGCAAGCAAAGTGTCGTGGCAGGATCTACATGTGAAGCGGAGTACATAGCAGCCTTGGGGGCAGCACATGAAGCAGTCTGGATGAAGGAGTTCATCACCGACCTAGGAGTTATTTCCAACGCGTCGGGCCCGATGACTCTCTTCTGTGACAACACTGGAGCTATTGCCCTTGCCAAGGAGCCCAGGTTTCACAAGAAGACCAGGCATATCAAGCATCGCTTCAACTCCATTCGTGAATATATTCAGGATGGAGACATAGATATTTGTAAAGTGCATACGGATCTGAACGTCGCAGATCCGTTGACTAAACCTCTTCCACGAGGAAAACATGATCAACACCAGAACTCTATGGATGTTCGATTCATCACAATGTAACTAGATTATTGACTCTAGTGCAAGTGGGAGACTATTGGAAATATGCCCTAGAGGCAATAATAAAGTGGTTATTATTATATTTCTGTGTTCATGATAATTGTCTGTTGTTCATGCTATAATTGTATTAACCGGAAACCGTAATACATGTGTGAATACATAGATCATAATATGTCCCTAGTAAGCCTCTAGTTGACTAGCTCATTGATCAATAGATGGTCATGGTTTCCTGACCATGGACATTGGATGTCATTGATAACGGGATCACATCATTAGGAGAATGATGTGATGGACAAGACCCAATCCTAAGCGTAGCACAAGATCGTGTAGTTCGTTTGCTAAAGCTTTTCTAATGTCAAGCATCATTTTCCTTAGACCATGAGATTGTGCAACTCCCGGATACCGTAGGAATACTTTAGGTGTACCAAACGTCACAACATAACTGGGTGGCTATAAAGGTGCGGTACAGGTATCTCCGAAAGTATCTGTTGGGTTGGCACGAATCGAGAGTGGGATTTGTCACTCCATATGACGGAGAGGTATCTCTGGGCCCACTCAGTAATGCATCATCATAACGAGCTCATTGTGACTAAGGATTTTGCCACGGTGTCGGTGTCAAAACCGGCGGATCTTGGGTAGGGGGTCCTAAACTGTGCATCTAAGGCGGATGGTAACAGGAGGCAGGGGACACGATGTTTTACCCAGGTTCGGGCCCTCTTGATGGAGGTAAAACCCTACGTCCTGCTTGATTATTCTTGATAATATGAGTAGTACAAGAGTTGATCTACCACGAGATCGGAGAGGCTAAACCCTAAAAGCTAGCCTATGGTATGATTGTCTGTTGTCCTACGGACTAAAACCCTCCGGTTTATATAGACACCGGAGGAGGCTAACATTACACAAGGTCAGTTACAAAGGAGGAGATATGCATATCCATATTGCCTAGCTTGCCTTCCACGCCAAGTAGAGTCCCATCCGGACACGGGACGAAGTCTTCAATCTCGTATCTTCATAGTCCAACAGTCTGGCCAAACGATATAGTCCGGTTGTTCGGAGACCCCCTAATCCAGGACTCCCTCAGTAGCCCCTGAACCAGGCTTCAATGATGATGATTCTGGCGCGCAGTGTTGTCTTCGGCATTGCAAGGCGGGTTCCTCTCCGAATACACCACAGAAGAGTTTGAATACAAGGATAGTGTCCGACCCTGCAAAATAAGTTCCACATACCACCGCAGAGAGAATAATATTTCCACAAATCTAATCTGCTGACACGTTTTGGCAGCATGACATCACGACGCCATGGCCTAGTAATGATTCGAACCATTTTTCTTTAACCAGCCCCACACATAACGCGAGGCGGTTTCTTGACACGTCTTGTCAAAGCAGAGATCGTGTTCCCCTTATTACGGGATTCCCATCAATACGGGCGTGGGTAACCCAACCGCGCCACCAATTACGGCGCTTGGGGGATAAGCGAGTTTTACCCGGCTGGTGGGGGCGCATAGTTTCGTCCGCCCTTATAAAGGGATAAGGTTTCACCTTTTTCTACCCATGCCTTCTTCCTCCTTGCTCATCCATTCTCGCGCACTCGAGCTCCAACGCCCAAGTCCACATCCTTCTCCTCAACTCTCTACAAACATGTCCAGAGCGGGAGGCAAGTGGATAGCCTCCTCCGTCACGGAGGGACACATCAAAAAGCTATGTGGAGCCGGATACTTAGCCGCGGATATCGCGCATCGGCTGCCAGCCGCGGGGCAGGTCGTCCCTACCCCGGAACCTCATGAAAGGGTGGTTTTCCTCCCCCACTTCGTCCGCGGACTGGGGTTTCCCCTCCATCCATTCGTCTGTTGGGGAACGTAGCATAAATTCAAAATTTTCCTATGTTTCACCAAGATCTATCTATGGAGTCATCTAGCAACGAGGGAGGAGTGGATCTACATACCCTTGTAGATCGCGCGCAGAAGCGTTCAAGAGAACGGGGTTGATGGAGTCGTACTCGTCGTGATCCAAATCACCGATGATCCTAGCGCCGAACGGACGGCACCTCCGCGTTCAACACACGTACGGAGCAGCGACGTCTCCTCCTTCTTGATCCAGCAAGGGGGGAGGAGAGGTTGATGGAGATCCAACAGCACGACGGCGTGGTGGTGGAAGTAGCGGGATTCCAACAGGGCTTCGCTAAGCGCTGCGGGAGGAAGGAGATGTGTCACGGGAGGGAGAGGGAGGCGCCAGGCCTTAGGTATGGTTGCTCCTCCTTTTCCCCACTATATATAGGGCCAAGGGAGAGGGGGGAGGCGCAGCCCTTGCCCCTTCCTCCAAGGAAGGGTGCGGCCAAGGGGGGGAGGAGTCCATCCTCCCCAAGGCACCTCGGAGGTGCCTTCCCCCTTTAGGACTCTCCCCTTTTTTCTCTCTCTTGGCGCATGGGCCTCTTGGGGCTGGTGCCCTTGGCCCATATAGGCCAAGGCACACCCCCTACAGCCCATGTGGCCCCCCGGGGCAGGTGGCCCCACCCGGTGGACCCCCGGGACCCTTCCGATGGTCCCGGTACAATACCGGTGACCCCGAAACTTATCCCGATGGCCGAAATAGCACTTCCTATATATAATTCTTTACCTCCGGACCATTCCGTAACTCCTCGTGACGTCCGGGATCTCATCCGGGACTCCGAACAACTTTCGGGTTACCGCATACTAATATCTCTATAACCCTAGCGTCACCGAACCTTAAGTGTGTAGACCCTACGGGTTCGGGAGACATGCAGACATGACCGAGACGTTCTCCGGTCAATAACCAACAGCGGGATCTGGATACCCATGTTGGCTCCCACATGTTCCACGATGATCTCATCGGATGAACCACAATGTCAAGGACTTAATCAATCCCGTAATCAATTCCCTTTGTCTAGCGGTACGATACTTGCCCGAGATTCGATCGTCGGTATCCCGATACCTTGTTCAATCTCGTTACCGGCAAGTCTCTTTACTCGTTCCGTAACACATCATCCCGTGATCAACTCCTTGATCACATTGTGCACATTATTATGATGTCCTACCGAGTGGGCCCAGAGATACCTCTCCGTTTACACGGAGTGACAAATCCCAGTCTCGATTCGTGCCAACCCAACAGACACTTTCAGAGATACCTGTAGTGCACCTTTATAGTCACCCAGTTACGTTGTGACGTTTGGTACACCCAAAGAATTCCTACGGTATCCGGGAGTTGCACAATCTCATGGTCTAAGGAAATGATACTTGACATTAGAAAAGCTTTAGCATACGAACTACACGATCTTTGAGCTAAGCTTAGGATTGGGTCTTGTCCATCACATCATTCTCCTAATGATGTGATCCCGTTATCAATGACATCCAATGTCCATGGTCAGGAAACCGTAACCATCTATTGATCAACGAGCTAGTCAACTAGAGGCTTACTAGGGACATGGTGTTGTCTATGTATCCACACATGTATCTGAGTTTCCTATCAATACAATTATAGCATGGATAATAAACGATTATCATGAACAAGGAAATATAATAATAACTAATTTATTATTGCCTCTAGGGCATATTTCCAACAGTCTCCCACTTGCACTAGAGTCAATAATCTAGTTCACATCGCCATGTGATTAACACTCTTAGGTCACATCGCCATGTAACCAACATCCAAAGAGTTTACTAGAGTCAATAATCTAGTTCACATCACTATGTGATTAACACTCAATGAGTTTTGGGTTTGATCATGTTGCTTGTGAGAGATGTTTTAGTCAACGGGTCTGAACCTTTCAGATCCGTGTGTGCTTTACAAATCTTTATGTCATCTCCTAGATGTAGCTACCACGCTCTATTTGGAGCCATTTCAAATAACTGTTCTACTTGGAGTTATTCTAAATTGTTGCTCCATTATACGTATCCGGTATCTCTACTCAGAGCTATCCGGATAGGTGTTAAGCTTGCATCGACGTAACCCTTTACGACGAACTCTTTTACCACCTCCATAATCGAGAAAAATTCCTTAGTCCACTAGTTACTAAGGATAACTTTGACCACTGTCCTGTGATCCATTCTTGGATCACTCTTGTACCCCTTGACTGACTCATGGCAAGGCACACTTCAGGTGCGGTACACAGCATAGCATACTGTAGAGCCTACATCTTAAGCATAGGGGACGACCTTCGTCCTTTCTCTCTATTTTGCCGTGGTCGAGCTTTAAGTCTTAACTTCATACCTTACAACTCAGGCAAGAACTCCTTCTTTGATTGATCCATCTTGAACACCTTCAAGATCATGTCAAGGTATGTGCTCATTTGAAAGTACCATTAAGCGTTTTGATCTATCCTTATAGATCTTGATGCTCAACGTTCAAGTAGCTTAATCCAGGCTTTCCATTAAAAACACTTTCCAAATAACTCTGCATGCTTTCTAGAAATTCTTCGTCATTTCTGATCAACAATATGTCAACAACATATATTTATCAGAAATTCTATAGTGCTCCCACTCACTTCTTTGGAAATACAAGTTTCTCATAAACTTTGTATACACCCAAAATCTTTGATCATCATCAAAGCATACATTCCAACTCCGAGATGCTTACTCCAGTCCCTAGAAGGATTGCTGGAGCTTTGCATACTTATTAGCATCTTTCAGGATTGACAAAACCTTCCGGTTTGTATCACATACAACCTTTCCTCAAGAAAATCGTCGAGGAAACAATGTTTTAACATCCTATCTGCAAGATTTCATAAATAATGCAGTAATCGCTAATACAATTCCAACAGACTCTTAGCATCGCTACGAGTGAGAAAGTCTCATCGTAGTCAACTCCTTGAACTTGTCGGGAAACATCTTAACGACAAGTCGAGCTTTCTTAATGGTGATACCTACCATCATTGTCCGTCTTCGTTTTAAAATCCATATGTACCTAACAGTCTTACGACCATCAAGTAGTTCTTCCAAAGTCTACACTTTGTTTTCATACATGGATCCTCTCTCGGATTTTATGGCCTCGAGCCATTTATCGGAATCTGGGCCCACCATCGCTTCTCCATAGCTCGTAGGTTCATTGTTGTCTAGCAACATGACTTCCAAGACAGGATCACATACCACTCTGAAGTAGTACGCATCCTTGTCATCCCACGAGGTTTGGTAGTGACTTGATCTGAAGTTTCATGATCACTATCATAAGCTTCCACTTCAATTGGTGTAGGTGCCACGGGAACAACTTCCTGTGCCCTGCCACACACTAGTTGAAGAGACGGTTCAATAACCTCATCAAGTCTCCACCATCCTCCCACTCAATTCTTTCGAGAGAAACTTTTCCTCGAGAAAGGACCCGATTCTAGAAACAATCCCTTATTGCTTTCGAATCTGAGACAGGAGGTATACCCAACTGTTTTGGGTGTCCTATGAAGATGCATTTATCCGCTTTGGGTTCGAGCTTATCAGCCTGAAACTCTTTCACATAAGCGTCGCAGCCCCAAACTTTTAAGAAATGACAGCTTAGGTTTCTCTAAACCATAGTTCATACGGTGTCATCTCATCAGAATTACGTGGTGCCCTATTTAAAGTGAATGTGGTTGTCTCTCATGCCTAACCCATAAACTATCGTGGTAATTCGATAAGAGACATCATGGTATGCATCATATCCAATAGGGTGCAGTTATTATGTTCGGACACACCATCACACTATGGTGTTCCAGGCTGTATTTAGTTGTGAAACAATTTCCACAATGTCTTAATTCTGTGCCAAACTCGTAATTCAGACATTCATCTCTATGATCATATCATAGATATTTTATCCTCTGGTCACGACGATCTTTCAACTTCACCCTGAAATTACTTGAACCTTTCAATAATTCAGACTCGTGATTCATCAAGTAAATATACTCAACATCTACTCAAATCATCTGTGAAGTAAGAACATAACGATATCCACTACATGCCTCAGCACTCATTGGACTGCACACATCAAAATGTATTACTTCCAACAAGTTGCTTTCTATTTTACTGAAAACGAGGCTTTCAGTCATCTTGCCCATGTGGTATGATTTGCATGTCTCAAGTGATTCAAAATCAAGTGAGTCCAAATGGTCCATTTGCATGGAGTTTCTTCATGCATATACACCAATAGACATGGTTCGCATGTCTCAAACTTTTCAAAAACGAGTGAGCCCAAAGATCCATCAACATGGAGCTTCTTCATGCGTTTTATACCGATATGACTTACGTGGCAGTGCCACAAGTAGGTGGTACTATCATTACTATCTTTTGGCATGAACATGTGTATCACTACGATCGAGATTCAATAAACCATTCATTTTAGGTGTAAGACCATTGAAGGTATTATTCAAATAAACAGAGTAACCATTACTCTCTCCTTAAATGAATAACCATATTGTGATAGACATAATCCAATCATGTCTATGATCAACGCAAACACCAATCTCGATGGTAGAGGGAGCGTGCGATGCTTGATCATATCAACCTTGGAAACACTTCCAACACATATCGTTAGCTCACCTTTAGCTAGTCTCCGTTTAATCCGTAGCTTTTATTTCGAGTTACCAACACTTAGCAACTGAACCGGTATCTAATACCCTGGTGCTACTAGGAGTACTAGTAAAGTACACATTAACACAATGTATATCCAATATACTTCTATCGACCTTGCCAGCCTTCTCATCTACCAAGTATCTAGGGTAATTCTGCTCCAGCGGCTGTTCCCCTTATTACAGAAGCACTCAGTCTCGGGTTTGGGTTCAACCTTGGGTTTCTTCACTAGAGCAGCAGCTGAATTGTCGTTTCATGAAGTATCCCTTTGTTCCCTTGCCCTTCTTGAAACTAGTGGTTTCACCAACCATCAACAATTGATGCTCCTTCTTGATTTCTACTTTCGCGGTGTCAAACATCGCGAATATCTCAAGGATCATCATATATGTCCCTGATATATCATAGTTCATCACGAAGCTCTAGCAGCTTGGTGGTAATGACTTCGGAGAACCATCACTATTTCATCTGGAAGATCAACTCCCACTCGATTCAAGCGATTGTTGTACTCAGACAATCTGAGCACAAGTTCAACAATTGAGCTTTTCTCCCTTAGTTTGCAGGCTAAGAAAATCGTCGGAGGTCTCATACCTCTTGACGTGGGCACGAGCCTGAAATCCCAATTTCAGCCCTCGAAACATCTCATATGTTTCGCGACGTTTCAAAACGTCTTCGGTGCCTCAACCCTAAGCCGTTTAACTGAACTATCACATAGTTATCAAAATGTGTATGTCAGATGTTCGCAACATCTATAGACAACGTTCGAGGTTCAGCACACTGAGCGGTGCATTAAGGACATAAGCCTTCTATGAAGCAATGAGGACAATCCTCAGTTTACGGACCTAGTCCGCATAATTGCTACTATCAACTTTCAACTAAATTTTCTCTAGGAACATAACTAAATAGTAGAACTGAAGCGCGAGCTACGACATAATTTGCGAAGACCTTTTGACTATGTTCAGGATAATTAAGTTCATCTTATGAACTCCCACTCAGATAGACATCCCTCTAGTCATCTAAGTGATTACATGATCCGAGTCAACTAGGCCGTGTCCGATCATCACGTGAGACGGACTAGTCAACATCGGTGAACATCTTCATGTTGATCGTATCTACCATACGACTCATGCTCAACCTTTCGGTCTTCTGTGTTCCGAGGCCTTGTCTGTACACATGCTAGGCTCGTCAAGTCAACCTAAGTGTTATGCGTGTGTAAATCTGTCTTACACCCGTTGTATGTGAACGTTAGAATCTATCACACCCGATCATCACGTGGTGCTTCGAAACAACGAACTGTCGCAACGGTGCACAGTTAGGGGGAACACTTTCTTGAAATTTTAATGAGGGATCATCTTATTTACTACCGTCGTTCTAAGCAAATAAGATGCAAAAACATGATAAACATCACATGCAATCAAATAATAGTGACATGATATGGCCAATATCATATAGCTCCTTTGATCTCCATCTTGGGGCTCCATGATCATCTTGTCACGTCATCGACATGCAAGTCGTGATTCCTATTACAAGAACATGATCAATCTCATACATCACATATATCATTCATCACATCCTTTTGGCCATATCACATCACATAGCACACCCTGCAAAAACAAGTTAGACGTCCTCTAATTGTTGTTTGCATGTTTTACGTGGCTGCTATGGGTTTCTAGCAAGAACGTTTCTTACCTACGCAAAAAACCACAACGTGATATGCCAATTGCTATTTACCCTTCATAAGGACCCTTTTCATCGAATCCGATCTGACTAAAGTGGGAGAGACAGACACCCGCTAGCCACCTTATGCAACTAGTGCATGTCAGTCGGTGGAACCGGTCTCACGTAAGAGTACGTGTAAGGTCGGTCCGGGCCGCTTCATCCCACGATGCCGCCGAATCAAGATAATACTAGTAACGGTAAGCATATTGAACAAAATCAACGCCCACAACTACTTTGTGTTCTACTCGTGCATAGAAACTACGCATAAACTTGGCTCTGATACCACTGTTGGGGAACGTAGCATAAATTCAAAATTTTCCTACGTGTCACCAAGATCTATCTATGGAGTCATCTAGCAACGAGGGAGGAGTGGATCTACATACCCTTGTAGATCGCGCGCGGAAGCGTTCAAGAGAACGGGGTTGATGGAGTCGTACTCGTCGTGATCCAAATCACCGATGATCCTAGCGCCGAACGGACGGCACCTCCGCGTTCAACACACGTACGGAGCAGCGACATCTCCTCCTTCTTGATCCAGAAAGGGGGGAGGAGAGGTTGATGGAGATCCAACAACACGATGGCGTGGTGGTGGAAGTAGCGGGATTCCAACAGGGCTTCGCCAAGCGCTGCGGGAGGAGGGAGATGTGACATGGGAGGGAGAGGGAGGCGCCAGGGCTTAGGTATGGTTGCCCTCCCTTCCCCCCACTATATATAGGGCCAAGGGAGAGGGGGAGGGCGCAGCCTTGCCCCTTCCTCCAAGGAAAGGTGCGGGCAAAGGGGGGGAGGAGTCCATCCTCCCCAAGGCACCTCGGAGGTGCCTTCCCCCTTTAGGACTCTTCCTTTTTCCCCTTCTCTTGGCGCATGGGCCTCTTGGGGCTGGTGCCCTTGGCCCGTATAGGCCAAGGCGCACCCCCTACAGCCCATGTGGCCCCCCGGGGCAGGTGGCCCCACCCGGTGGACCCCCGGGACCCTTCTGGTGGTCCCGGTACAATACCGGTGACCCCGAAACTTGTCCCGATGGCCGAAATAGCACTTCCTATATATAATTCTTTACCTCTGGACCATTCCGGAACTCCTCGTGACGTCCGGGATCTCATCCGGGACTCCGAACAACTATCGGGTTACCGCATACTAATATCTCTATAACCCTAGCGTCACCGAACCTTAAGTGTGTAGACCCTACGGGTTTGGGAGACATGCAGACATGACCGAGATGACTCTCCGGTCAATAACCAACAGCAGGATCTGGATACCCATGTTGGCTCCCACATGTTCCACGATGATCTCATCGGATGAACCACGATGTCAAGGACTTAATCAATCCCGTATACAATTCCCTTTGTCTAGCGGTACGATACTTGCCCGAGATTCGATCGTCGGTATCCCGATACCTTGTTCAATCTCGTTACCGGCAAGTCTCTTTACTCGTTCCGTAACACATCATCCCGTGATCAACTCCTTGATCACATTGTGCACATTAT
>NW_024119839.1:0-8278 GCF_003073215.2 Triticum urartu
GCAACATGTGTGACTTCATGCTCAAGTTAAACTCCTGAGGGTTAAAAGGATTGACATCTTACTATTGTCAGGAAAACAACAAGTGTAGACTTGGAATCGAGGGAGAATAGAGCCCGGAAGTTAAGCGTGCTCAGGCTGGAGTAGTGAGAGGATGTGTGACCATCCGGGAAGTTAGATGATTTGGAATGATGAGGGGTGATTAGAGATTAAATTGAGCAGTGATGAGGGTGATTAGAGATTAGAGGTTAAAGTAATTAAGAAATTTGAAAATTCGCGCAAAAAATTCGAAAAAAAATTCCGCGGGTTAGTAGCAGTGCGGGCTTTTACCCACGCTACTACTAACGGACGTAGTAGTAGCGCGGGTGGCACCCGCGCTGCTGCTATTGCTCTCCTCGGGTGGACCGAGGTACCCGTGCAGGCATCCTGCACATGGATCGGCGATGGGGTCGACCTCCCAGGCCGACTCCTAGAGCGACTGATCGACCTGCTCCGCCACCTAGAGGCAACAACGTCATCATGGTGGACGGAGCGGCTTCTTAACGAACTCTTCATCCTCGCCGACGCGTACGAATGCTTCGGCGACGTGCTACAGTCCCTGAAGCAACTCATCGTCGAGGCGCAGGCCGCGTTGCGCCATCATGACACCGCGCGCCTCGCTGCCGCGGTGCAATAGCACCGTGGCTGCGATCGTGCTTTCTCCCGCCTGGCATCCACATTGCGCGCCTTCTTGCACCATTCTTTCCCCTCCACCGTGGCCACATCCAACCCCAGCGAGGCCGCGCTAGCAGAGGTCATTGCAGCCGCCACGTGTGTAGCGGGAGGCGCAGCCGCGCTGTCATCTTCGCCGGAATCGCCTCTTTCTCGGCCTCCTCTGCCCTGCGTGCATTGACCTCCTTGATGGCTTCATCTCCTGCTAAGGCAGTGAAACGCTTGCGGAGCCTTGAGGAGTGCGTCGTGACGGCGGAGGACGGATGCGAGCAGGTGCGCCGCGCGCTCGTGAGCGCGAGGACGTCGTTGCTGAACGTACTCAGTGCAGATGAATATGCTGGTCTTTTCAAGCACTATACGTGTTGTATATAGAAATCGTCTCAAAATGAAACTGGCACAATCATGACATCCCTTCCTTCACACTAAATGAAACTGGCACAATCATGACATCCCTTACCTCACACTAAATGAAACTGGCACAATTTATCGTCGAGGCGCAGGCCGTGTTGCGCCATCAAACTTTAGCCCCCCGGTGTATCGCCATTTCAGTTTTGAAAAAACAAAAAAATGATAAAAACTTCAAAAAGTAAAATCCTTCGAGATGTAGTTATATTACTACATCTATTAGTTAGGAAAATTAAAAAACTTAAATTTGGACATGTTTTGCAAAAAAGTGTCATGAAAAAGTAAAACTGCTATAAGTTTTGCATACGATGTCGAACAAACCGTATAATATATCAAAATGTTCAGCACGGAACACATACGTTTAAGGGTATTAAAATAAGCTTTAGTCTACTAGCTCAAGTTCATATATACAATTGTTGCAACTTGTATAATAGTATAAAAGAAAAACAACACAAAAAGAGATTCTAGAAAGATAGTTATGAGTGTAAAAACATATCACTATTTTGTTAAACTAAGAGAGCAAGACGAAATTACGACATGCCGTGTGGCACGGAAGCCGCATGCATGGCCACTACAGGCTGCAACGTCTGCTCCGATGTTGTTGATCAATGACTTGCTGGTAGCCACTGTCGCGTATGCGTGTGCTGGCTACCAAAAAGCAAGGAAACATATCGTTTCGATGGATCGGTACATGTCGTTGTCCTTTGGCATAAGGATATTGCCCCTTTTGGTATATTGTAATGCAATTGACAATAAAAATTTGGCAATAATCTTATATTTACTAATTGGCATTCATGATCTCTCATTAATCCACATCATCAAAATTAATTAAACTGTTAGATTGAAAAATTAACGATCTGGATAAAAGGAGACCTTATGTAATGCCAATCATTCCGTATTATAAAAAACGCATCTGACACGACTAATGTTGGTGAAACAAAACAATGAAAGCCTTGTGTGAAAAAAAGTGGACAACCTCACGTAAAAATAATTAATGAAAGTCTCATGTTTAGAAAAGGGAAAGGCTCCATCCGTTCCCTGAAATTAAGAAGGACTACGTTAAAAACTCCAACGATAAATGTAAAAAGAAAATAGTCCAACAACATAAGGGGACAGAATCCAGGATTTGACTGATTTCCCGTATATAAAAGAAAACAGTCCAACGATAAAAGGGGAAAGAGTCCATCAGTATTTCTACTGGATGGACACGGGGAGTCCATCAGTATTTCTCTTGGATGGAAACGTGTCTTTAGAAGTCCATGCTCTTTTTTGAGCCAGAAAAAAAGGGTTAATTATCCTTTTGCCCTCAGTGGTGTCCATGTACGCGGTTTTGCCCTCAGATGCGAATTGTGCTCAGTTTTGCCCCTAGTCCGTGCGCACCGACTCGTTCCATGAACTCTGCCGTCTCTGTCAGTCAACCTTTTGACTCGGCCCTTACAGGTGGGACCAGGCGGCAGAGACGGCCAATTTTATTCAGACCATTGCACAAGTGGCTTGTGGGACCCAGCAGAGAGCTGTTGAGCAGAGAGCCGTTGGCGGGTGTGCTATATAAGCAGGCGACAACGGCGGTGACCACAGCGACAGAGAGCACGGCGGTGACCACAGCGAGAGAGAGAGCACGGCGGCGGGAAGCTAGCTGTGGAGGGCGCGGCGGTGGGAAGCTAGCAGTGGAGGGCGCGACGGCGTTGAGATCCCCTTCGGCTCCGAGCTCCATGTCTTCCTCAAGCTCTCGCACCACCTTGCGGATGTAGAGCCGTGCGCGTGTGGACATGCCTGTCTTCGTCTGTCCGCGGTGCCGGGCGGGCGTTGATCGGAGGGTTTCTCAGACACCAAGGAACAAGAATCGTCCATTCTACGTGTGCAGCAAGAATGGGGTATGAATCGGGGCAATTGCACCATTTTCGTGGTTAGGATCTTTGAGCAATGGGTTGATCTGTTTGGTGTTCATGAAGGTGACATGCTTCTTTCTTTGGGTCGATGCTCTGGCCAAGACTCTGATGAATGAACTGCAAGAAGAGCATGAAGAATGGTTGCGCATGCTGCCACGAACGGCAGTGGCCGCACCACGAGCTCTGGAAGAAGAGATGGAGGGTGAAGCACGCACTGACAGAGAGCTAGCTGTTGAGCTTAGGATGTTGAAGAAAAAGGTTAGGAAGCTTGAAGATCAAGCACTACCAATACCCATTTGCAAGTACTTTTGGGCATTTGTAGTTATGGTAATCGCACTGGTTGTAATGTTGAAAATGTATGGAAAGGCATGAATTATGGAGGAATTTGTAATCTTGAAATTGTTTGAGAAATTCACCTAGTTTAAATGTTGGTTAAAGTTGATTAAATGTTGAAACAAAAAGAGAAGAAGTGACCAACATTTAAATATGTTGGAAAAACAGAGAAGAAATTAGGAATTCAGAAACTTTTGATCAATGAAATGCAGCTCTCTGCTCTGCCTTTCTGTCCAAAAAAAGGTTGCTCTTGGGCCAAATTCAGAGCATAGAGCCAAGTGCAGGCTAGACTAATGGGCCAACTGCATTCAATTAGGCCCATTTGGGGGTTCTTTTGCGTATTTTTCTGTTTTCTATTCTGATTTAATTTAGGCAGTAAATCATAATGCTGAAACTTTTTGTGGAAGCTAATTGAATTATTCCGGAGCCAAACAATTAGGGTTAGAAATTTTTTGAAGCTGTTAATTAATCCAATTCAAATACATTGTGATTTAAATCAAAGACCAAAATGTCATGGAAAATGTGCCTCAGCTCTGGTAGAGGTTTACGCCAGGTGCCAAAATAAATAAGCATTTTTTAAGGGCATTACATTGAGAAAAACATAATTTGTCTAAAAAAATGAAGGGTGGAAAATGCACAAAAAATTGGTGCGGCTGGGGACTCGAACCCACACTACTAGGAAAAGGGCTATAGATGGAATTGACACTAATGGCGCACCAGACATGTGGTGCGCCATTACTATATACTAATGGCGCACCATGTGTTGGTGCGCCATTAGTGTCCAAATACTAATGGCGCACCACATTCATGGTGCGCCATTAGTAAAAAAAATTAAATTTTTTCAAAACTACTAATGGCACACCGTGGGAGTGGTGCGCCATTACTAGTTGAACTAGTAGTTTTGAAAAAAAATAATTTTTTTACTAATGGCGCACCGTGGGAGTGGTGCGCCATTACTAGTTGAACTAGTAATGGCGCACCACAATAATTTTTTTACTAATGGCGCACCGTGGGAGTGGTGCGCCATTACTAGTCACTTCCACCGAATGCACCCCCTCCCCCCGTGGACCGCCTTTTCAGTTTAAAAAAATAAAAAAAATGATGGAAATGTCACAAAAATAAAAGAAAAAAGTTTCCCATGTGATATGTGGTCTAGTTGTTGTGAAAATTTACAATTATGAATTTCGACTTTATTTGCGAAATCTCTCGAGAATTTGTAAAATGGGCATAACTTTTGCGTACGAACTCGGATGAAAAAGTTTTTTATATGAAAAATCATCTACTCAAAAGTTACATCCGAATTTAACTAGGGGAACCCCGTTAAACATTTTCAAAATCCTCAAAAACCTAACAGAAAAAAGATACGGGGCTTTTAAGATCTGCAGAGGCAAAAAAATTCAAACTTAGTAATGGCGCACCTACCCATGGTGCGCCATTACTATCTTCCCGCCTTCAAAATTCAAAATAAGTCAAAAAAAATTTACTAATGGCACACCTGCCCATGGTGCGCCATTAGTATGTTCCCACCTTCAAAATTCAAAATAAAAAAAAAGTTAGTAATGGCGCACCTACCCGCGGTGTGCCATTACTATGCCGTATATATGGCTGGGTGTGGTCCTCTCCTCCTTACCTCTTCATTCTTCTCCTCCACTCCATCTCCTCCTCTCCTCCACTCCATCTTCCCTTCTCTCCTCCACCATACTACCCTCCTCCTCTCCGGCGGCCTCCTCCTCCTCCTCTCCGGCGCCCTCCTCCTCCTCTCCAGCGAACTCCTCTCCGGCAAAAGAACGTACAAGATCCAAAAACAGGAACAAAATTTGAAAAAATATCGTGCCAAAAAACGAGCAAAAAAGGGCAAAAAAATCATGATCCACATCCAAATTCAAAATTCAAAAATAGCAATGGCGCACGGTGAGGGTTAGACGGTGCGCCACTACTATTTTCCCGACTTCAAAATTCAAAAATACCAATGGCGCACCAGTGGCCTATACTAATGGCGCACCAGTGGTGCACCATTAGTAAAAAATACTAGTGGCGTGATACTAATGGCGCACCAGTAATGTGCCATTAGTAGGCAAAACTGGTGCGCCATTAGTAGCCCTTTTCCTAGTAGTGCCAGGACCGCGTGGGTTTGTGGTGTTTAGGGCTGCGCTGCTAACCGCTAGGACAAATGGCAAGACTTTGACATGGGGAGGGAAGGAAGGTATACATAGTGAGACTGTGATTTTTTTTTAAATAGTGAGACTGTGAATGTTTGCACACGCGTGAGAGTGGTTTTCCTTTGTTTTGCACTCGAATTTTGGAGGGTTGGAAGGTTGAAAATGTATGTTGCACTACCACATGATTTTGGTCGGAGTGGCACTTGGTTTAGGGTTAGAGTGGCACTTGGTTTAGGATTTAAAGGGAATAAATTTGCTTGTTAGTTCATGACTTTTTGTTTGAATGAGACAGAGGGCTTCTCACCCCCTCCGATTTTCATTAATGAAAACCACAAGTTCTCGAACTTCATGACTTGTTTAGGGAAGAAATGATATGTTTGGGCACGGACATTTTTTAACACACATAATAAACCCTGATAACTTAGATAAGATGGAACACACCGTACCATTACAATGACTTAGATAAGTTCACAGACAGTTCACGGACACATGACGAAACATGACATGACACGACATGACATAGAAACGCAACAAAATAAAAAACGAAACATGACGAGCTTGACTCCGGGCTTGAACATCTTCATCTTGACCTCCTTCTTCCACCTTGGCCGCGCGCGCCCCTTCAACACTGTCTTCATCTTCACACCTCCTCCTCCTCGTCATAGGGAAGGGAGTGCATCTGGCCTAGAGCCGGGAAGATGCGCTCGTAGTTGGTGTAGATGTTGTAGACGGTGAAGAAGATGGCCTCGCAGCCGCACCTAAAGACTTGGCCGAGGATCTCACGCGCGTCAAACGGGTTGGTGAAGGTGACCGTGAGCAGTAGGAGGATGCCGCCGCGGTAACGAACCTCGTTGAGGGTGAACATCCTCGGCGAGCCCCATGGGAGGAGGGCATAGCCGGCTCTGAGGAAGGCGCGGGTGAGTTCGACGGAACCCCTCCACCTTGAAATATCCCACACACGGAGCCCCCTCTCCACGAGCACGCCCGGTGGGTAGCGCAGCTCCGGCACGACAGGCGGACGGTTGAAGGTCGGCCCGTTGAACTGCATCTTCACTTGGTCTTGCTTGGGGAGGGCTCGGTCGCTTGGGTGTTTGAAGTTGGAGAGGATCGGATCTGGCTTGTGGGTGGGAGAGGAAGAGAGGCACCCCATTTATAGGCCTGTGGGTGGGAGAGGAAGAGAGAAAGGATGAGAATGGTGCGTGTGTGAATCCAGACGCGTGTGTGTATCCGTTACGTTTTGCACACTTAAATTTTTGCACGAAAATGATGCATGGGGCGCATGCGTGCATCTGAATCACAGCATAGCTCTTTGACCGGGCGGTGCATGTGAATCGCTGCCCTGAACCACCTAGCTCGCCTCGCCAGCCTAGCTCGCCTAGCGCGCCTCGCTCGCATGCATGCACGTCGTCGCCTCCCGCGCATGCAAACCCACGTCGCCGCCTCCATGCATGCAAGGCCTGGAAAGGCTGAGACGTGCTATTTTCTGCGGTCTCAGGCCCAGACAACGAGACGGCCCAACGGTCCATCCAGAGCGCCCGATATTTGTTAAAAAACAATCTTCCAGCCAATCAGATTGCATCTCGCGAATCGCCCCCTCCTCCCCGCAGATTCCTTCTAGAAGGGTTAGATCGACGACCGTTGATCGCCGCTAGGGTTAGATGAACGGTCCTTGTTCAGCGCTAGGGTTAGCGGGGTTTGGGAGGGGTTTGGAGCAGTCAAAGCTACGTTTGACCAGATTTCAAATGAGCATAATAAATTAAATAAAAATCAGAAAAATAAAAAACCTGCGCACATGGTCTTCTTATGTCATAGACTAACGATTTAAGTTGATAAACAAGCTTTACATACATTTAAATGATAAGTTCATGTGTATTGTATGATATCTCGAGTATCTCAAACTCTCTTGTATGAAGTGAAGAGAACTGTTTTGGGGAAATGAACATGAAAATTTCAAAAACTCACCACGGCATCATTTTGGAGTGACTAAGAAGGATCCATGCTTAGTTTTTCATTTTGATGTTTTAGACTTGTTTAAATCTTGGTCAAAGTTAAGTTTGACCATAATTCAAATGAGCAAAACAAATTTAAAAAAATAAAAATGGAAAAACCAGCGATCATAGTCTATACATATAGAATATATGTGTAGGAAAGTTATTTGGCTGATTTAGACAAGGTCGAAAAAAACCTTGCTTAGAAATGAGGCCGTTTACCCTACCTTTCGACCCCTCTTTTTAGCACATTTTTCATGAAAATTTCAAAAACCTCACCACAACTTCATTTTGGATTGACTAAGAAGTATCCAGGTGTAGTTTTTCATTTTGATGGTTTAGACTTGTTTAAATCTTGGTCAAAGTTAGGTTTGACCAGAATTTAAATGAGCAAAAAAAAATTCAAAAAAAAAATCAAAAAAAGGAAAAACCATGTGCTCATTCAAACATCATCCAACAGATATTTAAACATCATGTCAAACATACTTCTAACATAGGTCCAACATCATCCAACAGAAATACAATATGTCAAGTGATAAATGTTTCATAACACAACATCATCCCTTATTCATAATGTTTCATAATTATTCATAGATAGAGTTGGGGCTTCTGTCTGTTCCTTGAGCTTCTTCCCATCACTTTGCTCCTCGTGCACCTTGTGCTCATTGTTTCTTCTCTTCTTCTCTTGGTTGTCGGTAACTTTCGCGTCTTTTTCAAACCTACCATAGAGCTGTGCAAAACATAAACGGTAATGAGATCATGTCAAGTGATAGATGTACAGTAGTATTTGACCCTT
>NW_024119840.1:0-21466 GCF_003073215.2 Triticum urartu
TGGGGCGGCTGGGCTTTCGGGCCCCGGGGCGGCGGCTTATAAAGGCCTCGGCCGGCGGTGTCCTGGCCGAGTACGGCCCATAGTCGGTTCCGCGGTTTTTTAAAAAAAATTCCGCTCGGAAGAAAAAGAAAAAGAAATACTAAATGGACTCCAAAAATTCCGAAATAAATTTTCACGGGCTTCTAAAATCAAGCCTCACAAGGTGAACATTTATTTGGGACCTAAATGCAATTTTGAAAAACGTACTTTTTCCTAATTCAAATAAAACACCAAAAAAACTCCGAAATAAAATCTTATTTGATTTTATTATTAAATCCTCAATATTTCTCTATTATGGGAAAGTCATTTTATTCCCTCTCTCATATTTTTGTAGTAGAAATAAATGATGATAAAATAAATAAAATCAAATGATCCTATTCTCAAAATTTGAGAAAACTCAAATATGAAAATAACGAAATCCCCAACTCTCTCTGTGGGTCCTTGAGTTGCGTAGAATTTCTAGGATCAACCAAAATGCAAAAGAAATATGGTATGCGTTGATGATCTAATGTATAACATTCCAAATTGAAAATTTGGGATGTTACAATGCTCAACGTAGCAATAACAATGTTGTAGAGATTGAACCTGTCGTTGATCTTGATAACCCACAATCAAAGAATCAACGTTATGATAAGAGAGACTTCGTTGCTAGGAAGCATGGTAAAGAAAGAGAACCATGGGTTTAGAAACCCATGCCTTTTCCTCCTAATCCATCCAAGAAAAAGGATGATGAGGATTTTGAGCGCTTTGCTGAAATGATTAGACCTATCTTTTTGCGTATGCGTTTTACTGATATGCTTAAAATGAATCCTTATGCTAAATATATGAAAGATATTGTTACAAATAAAAGAAAGATACCTGAAGCTGAAATTTCCACCATGCTTGCCAATTGTACTTTTAAAGGTTGAATACCTAAGAAACTAGGAGATCCAGGAGTACCAACTATACAATGCTCCATTAAAAGAAACTATATTAAAACTACTTTATGTGATCTTGGAGCCGGTGTTAGTGTTATGCCTCTCTGTTTATATCGTAGACTTGATTTGAATAAGTTGACACCTACTGAAATATCTTTGCAAATGGCCGATAAATCAACTTCTATACCTGTCGGTATCTATGAAGATGTTCCTGTTGTGGTTGCAAATGTTACTATTTTAACGGACTTTGTTATTCTTGATATTCCCGAGGATGATAGTATGTCGATTATCCTTGGTAGACCCTTTTTTAATACTGCAGGGGCTGTTATTGATTGCAACAAAGGCAATGTCACTTGTCATGTTAATGGTAATGAGCATACGGTACACTTTCCGAGGAAACAACCTCAAGTCCACAGTATCAATTCTATTGGAAAAATTTCAACGATTACTATTGGAGGTTTTGAATTCCCTCTTCCTATTGTCAAGAAGAAATATGATATTCTTATTGTTGGGGACATGCATATCCCCGTTGAGGTAACCTAGTATTATTCGAAAATTCTCCGGTTTCATGTTATTTAGAAAGAGTTTGTTAACAAGACTTGATCAACCTTGTTAGTGGATTCCTTTTGATGAGCACGAGATGGATGAAGTTAGAAAGCACAACTCTCTGTACCCTCCTTTTACTTTCTGTTATTTAGATTAAATAAAGCAAAAATAGTATTTTCTATCTGTTTTCTGAAATATCCTTGCAATAAAATACCCTGAAAATAAAAGTTCTCCAAATGTCCTGAAAATGAAATATGATTTTTTATAGAATATTTAAGAATTTCTGGCACTGAGAACACACCAGGGGGGCCACCATTTGACCATAAGGGCACAGGGCGCGCCCCCTGCCTCGTGGGCCCCACATGGACCCCCTCCACTTATTCCAGCACCCACTCACTTCGTCTTCCTCCAGAAAAAATCCTCCCATAGCTCAAACCCATGTTCTAGCTCATCTTGCTGCCATTTTCGATCTCTTTACTCAAAGCTCCATTCAGAAAACTGTTTGGGGAGATTGTTCTTCGGTACGTGACTCCTCCAATGGTCCAATTAGTTTTTTGTTCTAGTGCTTTATTTATTGCAAATTTTTGATGCTAAGGTGACCCTGTTCTTGAGCTTGCATGTCAAATTTATATGGTCCAAAGTAGTTTTAATGCATGATATAGTCTCTAGGCACTTGTGGGAGTAGTTGCTATCAATCTTGTTGAGTTTGGTTCACTTTTATTTTGAGTCACTAAAATTTTTAGAAATTTTTCAGAGAAAGAAAAATACATAGGAAAATGTACCAAGGTGGTTCCTCAAGGAAGCAAGGACCAAGGCTCGCGATACGTGAGCCGGACGATGAACCACCGAGGGAAGCTCAAGTGCGGCCTTGTGAATGGCCATCAGAGGAGTTTATGGAACAGGCAGGCATCAAGGATGAATTTGACGCGTATGTGCGTAATGCTGATCTTGAGGACTTCGTGTCAGATAAGTGCCTACAGTACCACTACCTAACTGATTCCTTTGTGAGGAGGTTTAAATTTACATCATCGCGCAATTCTCACACTGTTTTATTTGATCTTTATCATAAATCATATACCATGGACCTAGAAGATTTTAATACTGCTTGTAAACTCCCGTAGTGGGGCAATGTTAGTGAACCTTGCAAATCTGAATATAAAGAGTTTCTTGCTAGTATCACTGTGGGGGAATCTAGAGAAATCACACAAGCTACCATAGGGAGCATTCATTTTCCTTCCATACATTATTTTGCTCTCTTTATAGGTAGATGCATTAACGGTAAAGATGAGGCTTGCCACATGTGTGTTCCAGATCTTTGTGTCCTCAAGAGTGCGGTATTAGGCGATAAACAATATAACTTGGGGGCCATTGTGGCACGAAGGTTGCATCTTAACGGAATAAGTGGAGATTTGTTTGGTGGAATTTATGCAACTCGTGTAGCTAATTATCTTGGTATACCCATACATGGAAATGATATGGAGTTGCCTCCTGCTTATCTAGATTATAATGCTATGGTTCGCCATCAGTTTCTTGAGAGGAATGAACAGTTCCTCCAGTACCGACTAATCTTTGACAGACAGCGCACTGTCCATGTTGCCCTCCCTGCTCCTACTTTTTTTAACTTTCAGGAAAAAAGGAGATATGTTATAACTAGGGAGGAGGCGAACGAGTACGAGAAGAGGACGGAGGCAGCTCGCCTCCAAGCTACAACTCTTCAGGTAGTATCTGCTGCATCTCAGTACAACCCCAGCTATGACTTTGGATATCCGCCAGGCCAGCAGTGGCCATAGACCAACTTAGGCCAAAACCCTAAGCTTGGGGGAGTACATATTTCTCACTGACATTACATTCATGTTCACACACTCATTCCAGTTGTCGATGCTCATAATTTTTCATTGTATTATCCATGCTAGTTTATTTTCTTTTCTAAGCCTTCTTCTTGTGTGTTTGAAAAACCTTAAGAAAAATCAAAAAAATAGTTGTAGCTTTTAGTTAGTTTACTTTCCATGCCTGTAGTAAGTAGTAATTAAAAGAAAACCCAAAAAGATTTCTCGCTCTTCTTTTGCTTGTTGGGAGATTTCCCGTGTAAATAGTTTTTTTCTTTTCTTATTCTTTGGGGGTCGAGAGGAGAAGACCATAATGAAAATGTTGAGTGGCTCTCATATGCATTATTTTTTATTTAATCAAGAGCCCATATTACCTTGTCTTCTCCCTTGTATTAAATGCTTGCAGATTTCATCTTAGTCCAATGCACGTGCACTATTATTATTATCCACACCGTTCGTTCGTGCGAGTGAAAGGCAATAATGATGATATATGATGGACTGATTGAGATGAGAGAAGCTGGTATGAACTTGACCTATCTTGTTTTGTAAATATGATTAGTTCATCATTCCTAATTCAGCACATTATGAATGAAACATGTTTGCAATGAAAATTAGAGATTATAGTTGCCCATGCCATGCTTAATTAGCTAAGAGTTTATAATGGTTTACCTTGCGTGCCAACATGCTATTAAAATGGTTGTGATGTGGTATGATAGGGTGGTATCCTCCTTTGAACGATTCGAGTGGCTTGACTTGGCACATGTTCACGCATGTAGTTGAAACAAAATCAACATAGCGTCCACGATATTTGTGTTCATGGTGATTTATATCCTACTCATGCTTGCACTCATTGTTGATTAATCTTAATGCATGTTCATGACTGTTGTCGCTCTCTAGCTGGTCACTTCCCAGTCCCTTTGTAGCCTTCACTTGTACTAAGAGGGAATACTGCTTGTGCATCCACCTCCATAAACTCCAAGAGTTATTCCATATGAGTCCAACATACCTTCCTATATGCGGTATCTACCTGCCGTTCCATGTAAATTTGTATGTGCGAAACTCTAAACCTTCAAATGAAATTCTGTTTTTTATGCTCGAATAGCTCATGTATCAACTAGGGATGTCTATATCTTCCATGCTAGGTGGGTTATTCTCAAGAGGAGTGGACTCTGCTCCTCATTCACGAGAAAATGGCTGGTAACCGGGATGCCCAGTCCCATGCTTAAATTAAAATAATTGCAAACAAAACTCCCCCAGGATTGTTGTTAGTTGGAGGCACCCATTGTTTCGGACAAGCCATGGATTGATGTTTGTTGGTGGTAAGGGGAGTATAAACTTTACCATTCTGTTCAGGAACCGCCTATAATGTGTGTAGCATGGAAGATATCGAGATCTCTCGGTTGTTATGTTGACAATGAAAGTACACCACTCAAAATATTATTTATCTCTATTTAAAAATCAAGCTCTGGCACCTCTACAAATCCTTGTTTGCCTCAGAGAAGGGCCTATCTATTTACTTTGATGTTGAGTCATCATCCTCCTATTAAAAAGCACCAGTTGGAGAGCACCCCTGTCATTTGCATGTATTACTATTAGTTTACATTGAGTATGACTGTGACTGGATCTCTTCTACCATGAATTTCAATGTTTAGTCAGTCCTTGAACTTCAAAGGTGCTCTGCATTTATGTTTTGCGGTCTCAGAAAAGGCTAGCGAGATACCATCTTGTTATATCACATTATGATTGTTTTGAGAAAGTGTTGTCATCCGAGATTTACTATTATTGCTCGCTAGTTGATTATGCCATTGATATGAGTAAACATAAGATCTAAATGTTATTGTGAATATGGTTAGTTCATAATCTTTGCTTAAAACTTGAATGCTGGCTTTACATATTTACAACAATAAGATCAAACAGAGTTTGCAAAAGTTTTTCTTTATCACTTTCAGTTTGTCAACTGAATTGCTTGAGGACAAGCAAAGGTTTAAGCTTGGGGGAGTTGATACGTCTCCAACGTATCTACTTTTCCAAACACTTTTGACCTTGTTTTGGACTCTAACTTGCATGATTTGAATGGAACTAACCCGGACTGACGTTGTTTTCAGCAGAATTGCCATGGTCTTATTTTTGTGCAGAAATAAAAGTTCTCGGAATGACCTGAAACTTCACGTAGAATACTTTTGGAATATATAAAAAATACTGGCGAAAGAATCAACACCAGGGGGCCCATACCCTATCCACGAGGGTGGGCGGCACGCACACCCCCTGGGGCGTGCCCCCCTGTCTCGTGGGCCACCTGAGGCTCCACCGACCTCAACTCCAACTCTATATATTCACGTTCGGGGAGAAAAAAATCAGAGAGAAGGATTCATCATGTTTTACGATACAGAACCACCGCCAATCCCTAATCTCTCTCGGGAGGGCTGATCTGGAGTCCGTTCGGGGCTCCGGAGAGGTGAATCCGTCGCCATCGTCATCATCAACCTTCCTCCATCACCAATTTCATGATGCTCACCACCGTGCATTCCATCGTAGGCTTGCTGGACGGTGATGGGTTGGATGAGATTTATCATGTAATCGAGTTAGTTTTGTTAGGGTTTGATCCCTAGTATCCATTATGTTCTGAGATTCATGTTGTTATGACTTTTCTATGCTTAATGCTTGTCACTAGGGCCCGAGTACCATGATTTCATATCTGAACCTATTATGCTTCGATCAATATATGTGAGTTCTTCATCCTATTTTGCAAGTAAATAGTCACCTACTATGTGCTATGATTCGGTAACCCCAAAGTGACAATAATCGGGACCACTCCCGGTGATGACCGTAGTTTGAGGAGTTCATGTACTCACTAAGTGTTAATGCTTTGGTCCGGTACTCTATTAAAAGGAGGCCTTAATATCCTTTAGCTTCCAATAGGACCCCGCTGCCACGGGAGGGTAGGACAAAAGATGTCATGCAAGTTCTTTTCCATAAGCACGTATGACTATATTTGGAATACATGCCTACATTACATTGATGAACTGGAGCTAGTTCTATGTCACGCTATCTTATAACTGTTACATGAGGAATCGCATCCGACATACACCATTGATCCATTGTCTACGAGCTTTTCATATATTGATCTTTGCTTAGTTACTTTTCTATTGCCACTATTACAATCACTACAAAACCAATACTGTTACTTTTGCCACCGTTATTTCCATATTACTTTGCTACTAAATACTTTGTTGCAGATATTAAGTCTTTCAGGTGCGGTGGAATTCAACTCAACTATCAGTACTTGAGAATATTCTTTTGCTCCCCTTGTGTCAAATTAATAAATTTGGGTTGAATACTCTACCCTCGAAAACGGTTGCGATCCGTATACTTGTGGTTTATCAATAGACATGGAAAGGATCAGATTCAACCAAAGTAATCAACTCTGGGTCGATAGAGAATTCATAATCCTTATCAGTAATAAAGATAGGCGAAGTAGCAAACTTAGGATCATATTTCATTCTAGCATTCAAAGATTTTTCTTTCAACTTGCATAGTAATTTCTTAATAATCTCAATCCTTCCAAGCAAGAAAGTACCTAGCTACCTCTCCATCCATAACATAACCCTCGGGTATTTCAGGCATATCATATCTAGGAGAGCTAGGTCTAATAGGTGTTTCATAATTCTTAATTTCAATAATCTCATCAGTTTCAACATTCTCATCAGTTTCAGCATTCTTAATTTCTCTAGCTTTAGCAAGTTGTTCATCAAGAAATTCACATAGTGGCACAACCTTATCAAGCAAGGTACTAGCATCATCATAAGCATCATTTATAATAGAAGTAGCATCATCAATTACTTGCGAGATATTAGGATTAATAACATGGGGTGGTGTTTCAAGCTTACTCAACACAGAAGGTGAATCAAGTGCAGAGCTAGATAATAGTTCCTTAGCTCCCCATGTCTTGATCTTGGTCCTTTCATCCTTAAGATTCTTAATAGTGATCAACAGACATAAATCCCAAGTGACTCAACAAATATAGCTATGCTCCCCGGCAATGGCGCCAAAAAAATGTCTTGATAACCCAAAAGTATATGGGATCGCAACAGTTTTTGAGGGAAGAGTATTCAACCCAAATTTACTGATTCGACATAAGGGGAGCCAAAGGATATTTACAAGTATTATAAGTTGAGTTGGCAATTCAACCACACCTGGAGACTAAATATCTGCAGTAAAGTGATCAATAGCACAGTAGTATGGTAATTTGATAGTGATAGCAATAGTAGTAACGGTAATAGTGGTACCCATAATTTTGCAGCAATTGTAACAGTAGCAGCAACAGTAGTAACTTAGCAAAGATCAATATGTGAAAAGCTCGTAGGCATTGGATCGGTGATAAGGGTGGATAATATTCATCATATAACAGTCATAACCACGGCGACACAGAACTAGCTTCCATTCATCAAGGTAATGTAGATCATAACACGTAATAGGTGCATATAACTTGCAAGATTGGATCAAGAACACAAGTATATTGGTGAAAACATAAATTGTTTGGATCTGAAATCATGGCACTCGGGCCCTAGTGACAAGCATTAAGCATAGAAAAGTCATAGAAATATCAATCTCAGAACATAGTGGATACTAGGGATTAATCCCTAACAAAACAAACTCGATAACCTGATGGAACTCATCCAACCCATTGCTGTCCAGCAAGCCTACGAAGGAATTTCTCACTGCCGGTAGTGAGCATAATGGAATTGGTGATGGATTGTTGTTGATGATGATGAAGACAGAAGATTCCCCTCTCTAGAGCCCCGAATGGACTCCAGATCTGGCCTCCCAATGAAGAACGGGAGGTGGCAGCGACTCTGTATCGTAAAACATGATGGAACTTTCTCTGCTATTTTTTCTCCGAAAAAAGATTTTATAGAGTTGGAATGAGGGTCAATGGAGCCTCGTGGGCCCCACTAGCCACCAGGGTCCACTAGAGGGAGGCGGCGCGGCTTGGTGCCTAGTAGGGAACTTGGGTGCCCCTCCACTGGGTCTTGGCTCCAGTATTTTTTATTTATTCCAAAACAATTCTACAAAAAGCTTTGTCCAATTCTGAGAACTTTTATTTCTGCACAAAAACAACACCATGGTAGTTCTACCGAAAACAGTGTCAGTCCGAGTTAGTTTCATTCAAGCGTGCAAATTAGAGTCCAAAACCAGAGCAAAATTGTTAGGAAAAGTAGATGCGACGGAGATGTATGACCGATGCCATCGCAAAATTTAAGAATAGCTTCCTAGATGAATGGCTCGCCCGACAGCTCGGTTAGGATAAGCCGAGGACCATGGCGGCCCTCACCTCACTCATGACGCGCTTTGGCACGGGACAGGACAATGGTGAGGTGGGTACCTGCTTGGAGATTTGCGATGCTAATGTGAAGCCCGAGCACAATAAAAATAAGCATAGGCATAGAAACGGCGGGAGCGATACAGAGGATGTCCCAGGCAATGCATGGTTCAACGTACCTAGATCTGGACAGATGAGGAAACCCTTTAAAGGGAACAAAGACGGACCTAGCCAGCTAGACAAGATCCTAGGCAGGTCATGCCAAATCCACGGTACGTCGGACAAACCTACAAACCACACTAATATGAATTGCTGGGTCTTCAACTAGGCTAACAAAATGGCGACAAAGGGGAATAGTAAGGTCCAGCCTTGCAGTGAAGATGAGGACGATCCTCGGCTGCCCAATAATGGAGGCCAAATGCACTTTTTGCATGAGATGAAGGACGTAAACATGACCTAAGTCACCCACATTCCCAAGAAGGAGAGGAAACAAGATATTCGGGATATTTATGCATTGGAGCCCATTACCGTGAAGTCAATCTGTGGTCGTATTACCCGATCACATTTGACAAGCATGACCATCCGACCAACATCAGGAAGGGCGGTTCTGTTGCACTGGTCCGGGGCCCGATCGTCGATGGCTTCCATCTGATGTGCGTCCTCATGGATGGAGGTAGCAGCCTCAATTTAATCTACGCCAATATGGTCAGAAAGATGTGCATCGACTCATACCGGATCAAGCCCAGCACCACTACCTTTAAAGGTGTCTACCAGGCGTCGAAGCCTATTACACGTGAACTGTGACACTGGAGGTACTCTTTGGGTCATCCAAAAAATTCAGGAGCGAGGAGTTAATATTTCAAATTGTTCCCTTTCATAGTGGATACCACATGCTTCTAGGGTGCACTGCATTTGCTCGCTTCAACACACTCCCGCATTATTCTTACTTAAAGCTAAAAAAGCCAAGACCAAACAGTGTCATTACAGTTAATGGCACCGAACGATGTCTTCGAACGGAGGAGTGGACTGCAGCTTTCGCAGCCGAGGTGCAGGCATCCAAGGAGGCATCCTGTGCGGGCACGCGCACCCCAGGCTCATCGAAGCATACGCAGGCCACGCCAGCTGACCCTGGACAAGCATTCCCTCACCCAAAATAGGGGTATAGGCTCCTCGTGCACCTACCCTGGAAGGGGCATTGTCCATAAATTTGCACTAAAAATTCCCTGGGCTGTAGAGGAGCCAAAACAATGGAATCGTCGGGATCGGCTTGACCGAGCAACGGCGCACTTCGGGCTTGGAAACCGGCGGGGCTATGTAAATGAACCAACCAAGAATAGCATGCCCATGTGGCCTTAACCAACCAAATGGCAGCTGCAGACCTCTTCAAACACTACAAAAAGGACACATCTGTGACATTATGGCCTGAACGAAAACTTTTTCTATCAATGTTATGACACTTCTATGATGATAATTGTGACAAAAACATGTATCATCATAGATGTGGTGGGCTCCTACTTCCATGACAAAAAATCTTGACATAAAATGGTCTTTTATCTTGGGCGGGCCAGAGACGCACCTGCATGACATTCTTTGAGTCGTCCATGACAAAAAAAATCATGCTAGAAGCGAGGGTGAGGAAAATATCAGGGAATTCTCGGTTATGGTGGATGGTCGGGGCCGAGCGATGCACTATGGTTTGTGCGTTTCTCTCTACGCACGTGTGCGCAGTGTCAGGGAAAACAAACAAGAGCAAATATTTTCCCCTGACTCGTGCACCGACAGTGAAGACACATGCACGAGTGCAAGATCAAGATACAAGAGACTAGAATCTTCAAGAGGCCAACATGCAAATCAAGAGGACCAAGACCAAGCTAGAGAAGTAAGAAACCACCAGGAGAAAAGCCTCCCTTGACGGGAAGGCGATGCCCGGCAAGGACAGGTTACCCCCGGAAGACAACCCCCAAGACGCCCCGGCATGCCGGGCTCACAGAGACGCAGCCACCTTGCTAAACCACTTCACCACGACGCACGTCGTCCATCAGGGCGGTGTCAAGCCGCAAAGTAACTAAGTGGTAGTCATCTGCCACATGGCGGCCTGCTTCTACAGGAAATACCTAAAGATGACACCCGTCCTATGATGTGTCAAGCAAGCAGGCGTGAAGCTGACAAAACTGCCCGGGAAGGCTTGCGGGGCAAGCGATGATGTGACATCGAGCGACACATTTAATGCGCTCTGTCAGCCTGCAGAGTTAGGTATGATAGCACTGTTTGCTATCTTATCAGTGCATAATGACTGATTTGCCACTTTAGTGACCCCTTAACCTATAAAAGGAGGTCCAAGGCAACCTTAGAAAGGGTTGGACACTGGATTAGCAAATCTATCCCCTCATCTTTCATACGCACGTACCGTTTAGCCCTGAGGCAACCCTGCCGGGCAGACGAGATCCGTCCACCACCATTTTCCACCATCAATCTGCCAAAGCAAGAGTAGGGTTTTACGCCTCACGGCGGCCCGAACCTGGGTAAAAATTGCCTGTGTGATCCCTGCCGTGCTGCCTCACGCTCCTCTGCTCTTTGTGCAACATGCCACCCCCCGCCGAACCAGCAAGGGGGCTTTGGTCCCATAGGTGGCCATGGTTTCCCGCGACATCTTTGGCATGCCAGATAGGGGGATCACTTGCGCGAACCTGAAAGCGTGAGCAGCGTGCCATATCTATGGTAGTCTAGCTGAAGCTTTTGGCATCGGTAGCGCCACCGGAGATATGAAGACCAAGTGGGGCCGCCCCCTTGCCCGCCTCATCCATTACCATGTTCCGATGTGGTCGCAGCTACGGTGGAGATCATGCCGACGGGAATTTGCTCCTCCCGGTGACCCATGCAGGATGGTCGTTGCTCAGGCGCCGTCCAAAAAAGGGACAAGGCACGCGGGCGCGAGGTTCCTCTTTTCTATAGCTCCCCTTCATTAGCAGCCAAGCCGCTTTGACCTTGGCGTCACCACTGTCGATGACTATCGCGCGGTACTCAGTTCAGCTTTGACCCCGTGTTGGGAAATCCTGAGTGGAGCACTAGTATGAATCCATTGGTCGATGCCTCAGCAAGCGCGCTCCAACAAGGCCGTCTGCATTTGCGTGGTCCATGCGACAGCTGTCGCTAGGCTCCTCGAAAGGAGTGGGGGAAGGGAGAGGGAACAACAGAATCCCGGCACCATATCCCATCGCCCGCCAAACACACACAGCGTGTATTGGCCCCTGCTGGGAACCGAACAATCATACATTTGGTTCCCCTCCTTCCGGAAATTGCGGGCACACCTGACGCACGCGGCCTGTAAGGATGAAAAGTAGCAGAAACAAAAGCTAAGTACACACCATCATTTCTTGTTGATGCATCTTAGATTTTTGTGACTGTTTATCCCTTAACTTTGGTAGGTCTTCATACTATGAAAACCCTTAGGTGATGGAACCTTGGCTAGTTTCTTTGTCCGCACCATCGTTCTGTCTCGAGCCATGCTCGCAGAACGAAAGGCTGCGTACAGAGCTACCTAGGAAAAACTTGCCGGGACACATCCATGCCAAGATGAATGCTAAGGGCTAGACCCTTACGAAAATTGCATTAGTATGATACCGACAAGCATCCAGAACATATATAGGGACTAATAGTACGAACACAAGCGTATAAGCTCAAAGGGATAAACTCGCATTTAAAGTCCTACAGAGGGCATCAGCTCCACGCAAGCATAAATAGTACGACACCTAAACACCAAGCATATGTCATGTCTTATTACAGGATAACACGAGAAAAACAATGGCTCGCCACTTGGTCTAACTGCTCCATCAAGCCTTTGGGACGCGGAGGACCTTGGCGGCCCGAGCGGCAGCCTTCTCCTTGGCAGCTGGGACTTCGGTACCCGTTGGCGGCTTACTGAACCTTTCATGAAGATCGAGATCCAGATGGCGAAAGGCGATATTGCTCAAGACCATGAGGAGGGCGTTGTGGGAAAGCCTCCGAGACTCGACATCAAAGCGCTTGGCTATCCCCTCCTCATGCACCCTCAACTTGTCGATCAGCTCGTTGAAGAAGACTCCCAGCTTGGCGCTAGGAACCTCATTCCTGTTGACCAAGAAATCCGGCCCATCCATGCCCATCACCATAGTTTGGGCGGCAACACTACAAAAAAATACAGTTCCGTGATGATACGTGTTTATCACAGTAGGTCACGTTTTCTGTCATGCATGTACATCCATGATAGTTTTATGATAGAATCAAGATAGTCATACCTGTGTTGTCTTAGAAGTGTTACATGACATTACCAAAATTATCATCACGGAAGTGTCCACTTCCATGACGATAAATCGTGCATCACAGAAGTGCTTTCGCCAAGGGTGACCGACACGTGGCATCCACCGTAACGGAACGTCGTTAAGCTATCGGGTCCGGTTTTGGATCCGATAACCCGCTAACAGCCCCAACCAATGGGGATTTTCCATGTGTAAAATCATCATTGGCTGGAGGAAACACGTGTCGTCTCACCGTTGGGACAGATGTCATCCAGTCATTGGACCGAAGGCACCTATGATACGTCGACACGTGGCATGGCCAAACAGAGGCCCATTCTAGTGAAAAGGTTGGCCCATTTGACTTGGTCAAAAGGTGGCGGGCCGACCCACGGAAAGCCTGTTAACGGCATGTTCGCATATAGCCCATTTACAGCCCGCTAACCAAGGCCCGTTACAACCTATTCGAATTAGGCCCAGTAGCGTCATCTAGGCCATCCAATATGATTCCAACCCATTTTAAGTTCCGGCCCATGTATGGCCCATGACGTCTTTCGGCCCATATAAGGCCCTTTGTAACTCTTGGCCCATTAACGCCCCGTGGTGAAACTGGCCCGTACTGAATAGCGTATCACTTTATACCCATTAACGGCCCATTAATCCATTGGGCCATTTGCAGCCCTTGTTACCTTTCGGCCTTCTCAGGGCCCATTTATTCTAGGGCTCATTTCCAGCATTTGGTTACTAACGGCCCGTTACTGCCATTTTCTGCTTGTGGGCCAAATTCAGCCGGTGGTTACAGTCGGCCCGTTTGTGGCCCGTTAATAAGTTGGGCCGTTTTCATGGCATCATCAAATACGAACTATTAACGACGACCCGTTATGGTCGGCCCATGAACGGAAGACTCCAACTCTAGCCCGTTTACGGCCATAATGCGGTCTGTTTTTGGCCCATGTTTCGCTAATCGATCATACGACGCGTCTAAGGCCCATCGATGGTATGGCCCATAGAAGGCCCATTGTTTCTACGGACCGTAGAAGGCCCATTGTTTCTACGGACCGTAGAAGGCCCATTGTTTCTACGGCCCGTAGGAATGCCAATGTCACTACTATAGGTTTAGACCTGCTAATGGATCAAGATGATTATAGGCCCACATTTTGGCCCATATGAGTAACGGGCCGGCCTAAAGACCGACAACACTGAGATCCACTGAACATTCCGGCCTAAATTACAACATACCGACCAAAGAATAAACCTAGACTATACAACAAAGAAATTACGGCATATTACATCCACTGGGAATCAAAGTTCGCCACCGGTGATAATAAAGCACAACATGACCGTGGATTACATAGACTGGGCATCAAAGGTCGCCACCAGTGCATATAAACGTGCCGACAAAAGAATATACAAAACTGAGAGCACTTCAGAAGGCACTAGACCTGGGAAGCTCGGGCCCCACAAGCAGCCGAACAAGCTGATGAGACCTCAGTTGTGTCAACGATAGATGCTTCATCCCTAGCTATATGGCACCATAGTGCAAAAGGCAGTCCCCTGACATCTTCATTACATCTTTGACTTCAAGTCGGAGCTGAGCTGAAGCAAGCCTTTCCGCTTTAAGTTGAGACTGAAGAAGTCGAACTGATTGAGGCAGCGACTGCACAGAGGTTGTCTCACACCTGCTGGTGAGTAGCTTCAACTCACTGTCTTCATCAAGACAGGACCTTGGGGTCATCTCGCTGTCCTCAAGATGGTTTGGCTCACTATCTTTCCTAAAGTTCTGCCTGGCATAAGAGGTACGACTCTGAAAGAGAAACAAGGAGACACGTAATAGGTTTCACAATTATATAAGAAAATAAATGGATCTATTCTGCATAAGGAACATGTTTTTACAACTACAATGAAAAATTGGTAGTTGTTGCAAACATCCAATCAGATATAAAAAGAAGTGGAGGAAATGATGCCTATCCAAATCTATACTAGAACAAAGTTTGAAGGCTTGAGAAGGATGAACTTACATTACATGTTAACACAGGCTGGACAAAGCCCTTCTCCATGTTGATGGAAAGATAATTCAATAAATTCCCCAAAGAAAATACTTTATAAGCGTTGCCATTATTCAACATTTTGCAAAGAGTAAATATAAATAAAATAATATTGGAAGAAATAGAGGATAATGAAGCTCAGGTGCAGACTGATGATACATAATCAAATAGCAATTAATTAAGTACAGCATTACAAGGCAAAAGGTACCGACAAGAGGAATGCAGACATCAATGTGTGCAGTGGCATTGGCTTTATTCAACATTTTGGTAAGAGTAAATGTAGATATGATAATTTGGAGAAAGTGGAGGGTAGGGCGGATAAGATGCAGAGTAATGCTAGACAATCAACTATCTTGCGATGCATGTACAGTAATACCACCACCGTCCGTTATTACTTGTCGCTCAAATGGATGTATCTAACACTATTAAGTTCTAAATACGTCCAATTGATCAACAATTAATTCAATACAGAGGGAGTACATGACAACAGGTACTTACATGAGAAATCCAAAACTTCATAACCATTGTGTTAATTCTACATTTTCCTTAGAGTAAATATAGATCTTATAATTTCAAGAAAAGGGAGGATAAAGAAGCGAACATTTACAGTGATGCTACATAATCAAACAGCAATGAGTGTAAGTATGCTGACAAAGAGCAAGAGGTACTGACAAGAGCAATGCAAAGCCCAGTATTTGTCGTGAGATCCTATGATCCTTTGAGCAAGGAGATTCATTTGAAATTAACTTTCATACAAGAGAGAAGGTAAGGCACATGCAGAAATTTAGGAGTTCAACTAACGCTGGGCTGTCAGCGGTTCTAATAGGGGTTTGGCCATTTGAGTAGGGGTAAAGTCTGTTACAGTTGGGCATGTGTTTTCTGTGGCTGCTGATCTATCTAATTTAACAGGTATGACTACCTTTTCCAAATACCTAGTTTGTACTCCTTGAGGATCTGCAATCACCCTCTTCCTTTTGGACATCTATTACGAAAGAACAACATTTGATTGGAAAAACATAGTATGACGACACATGGAATAGGTACATAAAATGGATAGGTATGGCATATACTCATATATGATGCTTAAACTAAGAAGATGGTGAAACAAAGTAGAAGTAATGCAAGAGGTCAGATGCAAAATATGTGCGACCAATACAACCTTGACAAGTTAGAGCATGCACCTTGATGGGTGAATAAGATAGGCCATTCTCCATCATGCCAAGTTTGTTAGCCAGTGGATTATTCTGAAATATTCCTCTCGTGCGCCCATTCTCATATTCATTTTGATAATGTTCAATACCGGACATGCATGAAAACATAAAAACAAGTGAGATTATCTTTGTAATGCAGAAGTGATTCTAATCCAATACTTCCTCCCTGTAAACCCCTTTTTGCTATCTCGGCAATTCTTCTAAGAGGTGCCATGCATGCTGTAATTTGGTGTGTGCATTAATATAATGTGGCTTACTACTCAAAATATGAGAGCTCCAGAAGTGATGATACTTCGCAGATGACAACTTCAACATATAGTAAAGAAGAACAAGTCGACCTGACCTGACATATTCAAAATCTACTAAGGGAGAATAACTCGACCTGACCAGTCGACCGCAAGAGAAGAGGATCATCTTAAAGAAGAGCAGAAGAGTAGAAGAGCAAGTAGATTGAAGATATTACAGGTCTTTCTATACAATGTAGGTTGGCCATCCATGATGAACCAGAGCGCATAGAGAAATACTATTCCTTCTGGTCTCTCCATATGTGGGTCACATGCATTTCGAAACTAAAGTAGGAACATTTAGCTGACCAATTAAACATCTCTCAGTTTTACTAATATCAGCATAATATCCGATTTGAATTTGTACAACTAAGCTTGTTTAGCTCGATGGGTGGAGCAGTGCTATTAAGACACGAACCACGTAGGTTGATCATGGTCATCATAAAATGGGGAAACCGTAAGCATGATGAGTATAGTGTTGACCGTGGCAGTGGGATGGCAGATCTGAAGCTGCAAACCGCGCAAAGGGTAGTTAGAAACCAATATTTGCTTTGAAATAACAACTAAGATTTGGTATGGATAAGAAAGTACAGTCAACAAGTGACAAAGAAATGCAATTCTGCTGTCTCTCTATATGTCGCGACATGCATTTGGAAACACAAGTGGGACCTTTAGCTAACCAATTAAATGTGTCTGTTAACTAATATCAGTATCATATCAAATCATATTTGAACAACTAAGCTTTGGAATTTTGAGTGTTGTGTTGTTTAGCTTGAAGGGTGGAGTAATGCTAGTATGACAGAAAGCACCTACGCAGATCGTAGTAGAGTAGATAAAAGGGGGAAACCCTAAGCATCAAGAGTAAAATCAGGAAAATGGAACTAGATGGACCAGTGGGTTGCGCACATGCTTTTCGAAAGAATATAGGAACATTAGGTGACCAATTAAACGTTCTCTGTTTTAGTAATATGAGCATCATATCATATTCATATTTCAACACGTAAACTTTGGAATTATGAGTGGCATGTTGTTTCGCTTGATGGGTTGAGCTCTTGAGGAACAGTGCTGGCATGACACGAAGCAGTGAAGCACCTACAATGATGGTAGTGAATATAAAGGGGGGAAACCATAAGCTTTACGAGTATAGTGACCGTGACATGGCGGATCTGAAGGTGCAAACAGGACAAAGCTACTTTGCAACCAATGTTTGCATTCAACTAGCCACTATGATTTGGTACGGACAAGAAAAGTACAGTAAACAATTTAAGATCTATTTTCCGGGTGAGATCAATAACTTAAGCACATATGGAAGAGTACCACCTCTCTTCTGACTCCGTGTAGGCCCCTGCTGATACATTGAGGGTGCTGCGGGTACGATGGTTGTCAGCGACGAGGAAGAAGACTTTAGATGGCAAACGGCCGGGTTGGGGGATAAATCATGTTGCCGTGGACGAGGCGGTCGTAGGAGCGGCAACGGCAAAGTGGACGACGGCGCCGATGAAGCGAGACGACGCGATGAAAGGATCTTGGTCCGGCACCATGGATGAGAGACGTCCATCTCTTGCAGTGGACGATGGGGTAGGGGTAGCGGCTCCGGCAAGGTGGAGGATGGGGTGGCAGATGGAGGAGGCTGGCCGCAGTGGGGAGGTTGTCATGGCACCGACGGTGTATGAATGGGGAAATGGAGGGGGGGTCTCAAACTTTGGGACACGCTTGTTTGAAATGTGGGAAAGTTACGAACTTATCCCCCGTTTAAAATTTCGGACATCATGTTGGTTGGGGTTAGAACGATAATCTCGCATCTCCCAAATATTTGCCGGTAACGATTTCGGGCGAGGAGAGGGTGTTTTGCCGCCCACCGTGTCTGAATGGGCTCAGAGGCCGTTGTGTCACGTGTGATTGAAGTTATTAGTCTACCCCTATCGATAGCAGTGTAAATCCGGTCGATAAGGATGTCAAGTGTCAGGGGTAGACAGTAATTTCCATCTCGCAAACACTTGCTTCGGGGAGCTCACAAATGATAGTGGGTGTTTAGCTGCTTCGTTCAAAACTTGGGAGAATTAGCATTCACGTTTGCCCTGGGCCCTGGCAACTAAATCCAAATCCAATTTTTATTCGATTACGAATATCCATAGGTAATTCTATGTTTTTTTATTTATTTCTTCAAAACCATAATAAAGATTTATTCCAACTTTATATATGATTATGATTTAGAAATGTTGTGATCTTCGAATTCAGTAGGTTGGAGACACTTTGAGTCATACAGTTATTTCATCCAATACAATATGCTCACACGAAAAACAATTCTCCTTATGTCAATCATACAAGTATCGAGGATTATCTCGCCTAAAATTTAGGATCATTACAACACATGGACAACATAGGGGGTCTTACAACATAATCCATTCAGGGACATGACACAACATGCAAGTACAATAATCTAATAACAATTTCAACTGCTATCTAAAGAAGAACTGGGATTTCCCTGGGCTTCAGATAGCAGAAGCAGCAGGACATCCTCCGTCTTCAAATGCAACATTCTTACTTCCTCCAATTCTTAGGTTGCTTACATAATGAGTGCAACTAATTGTATAATTTCCAGCTTCAAGATCGAGATTACCTCATTCATGGCAGCCACACCATCTCTTTCTGCCTCTAGTAGAGCCTCAAGAACTATAATATCTGTGCTCTGACTGCTCTTCGGCGGTGTTGCCTCTGAACTGCTACCATGTGGTAACATGGATGGCGCACTGCTTCCACGAATAGATTCTGGGGTTGTACATTGTGTCCTAGTGTGAACGGCATCCTGAAAGGTTTCCGCTTGACATAAGTAAGAGATAATTATTACATGATCCAGGCAGTAAGCTTACATGGTAAACGACATACGAATTATTGCCGAGCATGGCAAGCTATATTTAAATGGTTCGAAGCAGCATCAACCAAAAAGAAATTAAAATGGTAAGATGAAACTAGGGGTGTAAGTGGAAAATAAATGACATCCACCAGTCCCATCTAGTTAGTTTTTGCTAGCTCCCTGGTTCATTTTCCTCAAAAAACAAAAACTCTTTTGAACTATCATACCACTAGTGGACTGTAATCGGGATTAAACGGGACCCGGTTGACATCCCTAGTTGAATGGGAGTGTACCACCTCTATATTTAAGTTGCCAAGGCATCTAAGCAGTTGAAATAATCTGAGAAAGCACTTAATAGTGGGGGCTCATATAAACTACAAAGACAATCTTATGATGAAGTTCAGAGGAAAAGTTAAGGACTCAAATGAACTGGGCATGCATTTCTTTATGATAGTACAGCAGGCACTGCTGACATATTGGTCAACTCAGGTATAGCGTAACAAGTAACAAACAAGCATTCGAATCAAGGAATACAACAAAGCAGACAACTGAACTATCTGTTATTCTGTAGGATTACAGGTTGAGGGCACAAGCCAAGAAAGCAGCCCACACGCATTACATTTCACATGTACTAAAACACACTAGCTTACCATATGTTGCTGTGAAGCCTCGCTGTTGTTGCAATGTTCCTTGAAGATATCATCAGCATCCCGTGGTTGCAAATCTACTAGTTGTAGTTTATTCTGCACCCTCTATTTATGTAAAATTAATTTTAATCGCATGCACTGGTTCGAATTGATCATCAATGGTTCATCTAAACTAATGAAAGAAGAGTGTGTGCATACACGACAATATATCTGCTTCCTTCTATTTTTATGCTTGTTCGAGGTGCCATCCCCAAAAGAAAAAATATTTTTCTTGATGGGGTTGACAGCTCCATAATTAATAGATGAATAAAATTAGTCATGCAACTTGGGAAGATCAAGAACACACACAAAATTAATGAACAGAGGCTCGTATCAGTGATGTAATAGCTAGCATCATAAAATGTAGGGTAAAACGAACAAAAACCAGCGGAACCACATGCTAGTTTGCTGATGTGTAATTAAGCATAGAGAACATGAAGCAGTCTGATGGAACCAACAGGTGGCATCAGAACAACACCATTATCATAAATATAACATGCAAGAAGTAAGATAGTAGGCAGTGATATCTAGGAAGTACAGTAATACTTTGGACAAAACTAAAGCATATTAACTATTTGTGCACTGGTATGTAATTTAGCACATGTAACATGTTCACTGCCAGAAGTATGGCCCTACAGGTGCAAGCAGAATAACGCGTCCATGAAAAACTGAATGATGCCCTGAAGAAATTAAAAGGTGCGATGCTTAAGCTAAGAAAGTGAACGTAGGCACCAGCCGTTGGATAATAGTACCTGATTCTCGGCGGTGTATGGGTATCGTTGGAATACTTGATAGCTAAGGATCGTCGATGTTGCTCGTGTTGCGGTTGAGTTTGGGCCGGCTGTCGCCGTCGCTAAAGCGGCTCCGGTGCTACGGTTGCGGCACCTGTCGACATATAAGAAAGCTCATCTGTGGTAAGTAAACAGTTGCACGATGAAGAGAAAACCCGAAGGAGTACAGATCGAAATAACCTGATGAGGCTGTGGCATCGGTAAAGCAGGGCCGGTGGAGTTGAATATGGCATCCGTGGAGCGGGTCCGGTGTAGTGGACGAAGGCTCCGGCGGGTGTGTTGTACAGTGCTTTCAGTGAGGCGCGTCTGTTGTGGCGGACGAGGACTTGTATGAAGGGCCAGCGAAGGGACGGACGAGGGAGTCAGTGAAGGGCCTACACTGTGGTGGACGAGGGCGCTGGTTAAGCAGATCCGGTGCGGTGGACCATGATGGCGGTCAAGGAGATCTAGAGCGGTGTACAAGCTAGTCGCTGAAGCGACTCCGGTGAAGTGGTGTGTTGGCAGTTGGGGGTTCCAATGTGCGGAAGGTAGATCCGTCGAGGTGTGAGGTCCACCGCTGCGGCGGAGGACTAGATTCGGTGGCTTGCCATGGCTGGGGGGGTCGGGGAGGGGATCCGGGGAAGAATGTTGGGGGCAAAGAGGGGAAAACAATGGAGTTACCAAAGCAGCCCTTTTC